>NW_023270702.1:158412-326680 GCF_011800145.1 Mirounga leonina
GAAATAAAAAAAGCAGAGGGAAATGGAATGGAAAGAACTGTTTATAAATGACTAGTACAGAAACCCCACCCCCATACCACATATTTTTAGACAATGCTAGTAACCAACAAAATTATTTGTTGCCACAGAAGCCATTATTTTAGCAGATTTTCTTTGGTGTTAATGTTTTGTTAAGAAAAGAGTTCCCTAATGTAACTTGTGGACTTTGGGTGACAAGGGTGTGTCAGTATAGGTTTGTCAGATGTAACAGATGTACCACTGTGGGCAGGATGCTGATGGGGGTGGGGGGATGTTCCATGTGTGTTGGGCAGGGGGGAGACTAGAGGCAAGGGGTATATAGGAACCCTCTGTACTTCCAGCTTAGTTTGCTGTGAGCCTAAAAGTGCCCTGAAAAATGAAGTTTATTAATTTTTTAAAAAAGGATAAGGGAGGATCCTGAGGGATTTCACTCTAAGGAAATATCAGTTAACATAGCCATAGCTCCCCAGTAGTATCTTTAAAAATCGGTATTAGTTAGGTGACACCATGATATGCTGCAATAACAAATGAGCTTCAAAATCTCAGCTTATCAAAAGTTTGTTTCTCATTCATGCCATGCCTAATGAAGGTAAGGGAAAATGTGGCCCTAAGTTTACTACAGTAGTAGTAAAAAGAGAGGGAGAAGGCACACCAGCTCTTAACTGTCCAAGTCCAGAAGTCACCCACCGCGATTCTATTCATGGTCTGTTGGCTAGGACTGTGGCCCCAACCTAACTGCAAAGAACCCTGGGAAATGTAAGAGCACATGCATATTTTTAAGAGCACTAACTATTCCTATCACAATATCAACGTAAAAAATCTAGATGTGCCCTAAGTTTGAACATCTTTGAACAGGTGAAGAAGACTTTGAACAGGATATACCACCAGAATCGTAAAGTTCATGAAAAGACTGTACGCACTACTGCAGCCACCATCATTTTAAATAACAATCCGTCCTACATGGAAGTAAAAAACATTCTGCTCTCTATTGGGGATCTTCCCAAAGAAATGAATAAATACATGCTCGCTGTTGTTCAAGACATCCTACGTTTTGAAATGCCTGCAAGGTATGATGGAGTGCACCTGTCTCTCTGTTTATCTAAGAAAACTTACTTGTTCAAGCTTATTTGTACATTGGTGTAGTACACATGTGGCTAATAATAATGGTGCGGTCATTATGCTAGGTTATGTTACATAAAACCAGAGTTGGCCAAGTTTCCTCCAAGAACTATTTAGCAGTCCAAATAAGACAACTTTACTTTGGCACTATGATCTGAAACCCGGGGTATGCTTTTTACTTAGGTCTCCTGATCAGTCTGGTAAGTATATATTGCCAAATGTTTGTGATGTTTTAAAACACAACTACATTTTTAAAAGGACTATTTTTATCAGTAGCACAACAATGTGATATAAGTTCTCACCAAATGGTCTTTCATGTTAACTTTCCAAAGGTTAGTGATCTAACATTGAAGACTCATCTATCACAGATCAAATGAATCTACCATTTAAGTTAAAAACCTCAGGCATGGCTCTCATTTTGGGACTATGCAACGTATGGGGAGTGGGATCAGCAGACTTCATCCCTTTCAGTAACTCTTACTGGATTCCTCTTCCTTCCAGTACCCAGGTCTCTTCTTCCAAATTCACTGATGTCTCCCTTCAAAGTGGTGCTTCCACAGAGCTCTCTGCACTTCCTCATTGAAATGAGAGGGCTGGAAAAGAAATTTCCATTTCCCCTGAGTTACTTGCACAGCAGGATCCCTAGGAAAGATCAAATTTGAGCATTTTCAGTTGAAAAGGAAAACAGACATGGGGGAGGTTGGAAAATAGATAAAAACAAAGGAAAAAATTTTTAAAAGCAATAAAAGAAAGGGGTGTGGGAGGAGTAGGTAGAAGGGAGAAAAGAGCAGGACAGATAAGGAGGAAGAAGGAACAGATGAGTGAGGGAGGAAGAAGCAAAGTCTGTCTGTAGCCATGTATTCCAAGTGGAATGGATTTGACTTCGATTTCTTTGTTTGCTTTTATGGGACTGTGGAGGAGATCCTGGGTGGGTTTACTGCCCTTGTCTTGTGAACCTAGTGATGCAGGGGACAGTAAAAGAGGACACAATGGGGTAGAGAGCAGCCAGGGAAAGGGGAGGAAGCCGTCGCAACACTGCCAGGCAGATTCTCAGGACCAGAATGGTTAGAGTTGGAAAGGACATTACAGGCCACTTTGCTTGGTATCTCTCTCCAGTGTGGAATCTGCTCACCTAGCAGGTGGTGTCCAGTCTTTGCTTGCACCTGTCCAGTGGCAGGGGGCTTGCCTCCTCTGAGGGAACTTGTGTCATTATTCAGAGACTATCACCAGTACTTCTTAATGTAACTGAAAGTTTCCTATTGGCCCTATTTGCCCCAATCCCTGGAGCAAAGCAGAGCAGGTCTAATCATTCATCCAAATGCAGGCCCTTTGAATATTTGAAGACAGCCATCATGATCTCCTCATTCCTTCTTCTCCAGGCTAATATCTTATAATATTGGGGGACCTATAGGGTTACTATTCCCTCCCTCAATAATTTTCTACCTCAGATCTAGATCCAGATTTCTTTAGTTGCTTATTTTGATATTTTTTGTGATAGTACCATAATTTTGTTATTACTGATATGATTAGTGTTAAGTAGTCGGGATCAGAAAGATCTCAGCACTCCTTAGATAGTAGACAAGATAGTGGCATAGGGTAAGGTTTAAGACTTACTTTAGAGGAGATAATCATTCATTTGTGGGTTTTACTGAGATGTCTCTTTAATTGAAAACTCCGTAAGTAGAAAAAATTCCTGGAAATGAACTGTGACATGTCATCAGCCACTGATAAGGTTAGAGAGCATAGGAAAATATTTAAAGAAATATTGAGCAAACCAACTCCCCCATCCAGTTTGGTACAGCTTTCCTTGAAAGTATATACTATTTAACAATAGAACCATGATGATTCATAGAACATGTGTTTTCCACTCCTGAGGTGTGTCCATCAGTTGGCTTAAGCCATTCGTAGCTGGGCGTCCTTGGCTTGCTGTCATTTTGAGACCAACCTGAATTTCAAATATCTGAGGAATGAAGGGGAAAGCCCTAATGCTAATGCTGGCACTCCAGCTGGCACCTCCCCGGTCTTGGAGTGGCATGAGGAAAATTTGGCCCCCTCTTTTTTCCACTGAGGATTTGTTTTTTTTCCAAATCTGACTTAGGAAGCCACCATTACAATGAATGTGCAGCTTTTTCCTTTTCTGTGTTGCAGCAAAATGGTCCGTCGAGTTCTGAAGGAAATGGTTGCTCATAATTATGACCGTTTCTCCAAGAGTGGATCCTCTTCTGCCTATACTGGCTATGTAGAACGTACGTCACCCAAAAAGGGGTTCTCCCTCTCTGCCCTTCTCCAAGTTGGTATTGCTGGAACTGTTACTAAATTACAGGGGTTTGGGTGTTTTACTGGTTTTTTTTGTTGTTGTTGTTGTGATTAGGTGCTCCCCACTCAGCATCTACTTACAGCCTGGACATTCTTTACTCTGGTTCTGGCATTCTAAGGAGAAGTAACCTGAACATCTTTCAGTACATTGGGAAAGCTCATCTTCACAGTAGCCAGGTAACTCATTTTCCATTAGTTTTGCTTAATAAAGTATGTAAAAAATTAGTCCAAAGTAGAATAATAGATATTCTGGTGGTAACACTATAGAATGCATAAGTTATTGGTGGCTCCTGTTTTAAGTAGCTTGCGATTCCGTCATCCACGGGAGTCTGTATGGTTTATAATTCCAGAGAGAGTTTCAAGTATGAACTTGAAACCTAAGTAATTTGATTTACTAGACTTGCCAAATATCTCTTTGTCATTTCAAAGGCAAACTTATTCACAAAATTGAAATTGTGCTAATATTTTTCACTTATGTTTCAAAAAATATTATATTTTTATTCATAGATATATTCCTTAAAGTTCCACATATCTAACTCTGGAATGTATTTTCCTTCTCTGGGTGTTTCTATGAAGAAGTTGATTCCCCATAATAAAAACTTTGACTCTCTATAGAGTCTATGTTTTTCAGTACCACCAAGAGGAAAAAGAATAAAGTGTAGGCATCTGACAACTGGCTGAATTCCATCTCTTTAGTTTTATTCAAAATTTGGTTACAATCTATAAAGGCTTCCTAATTATAAACTATACTTTCTTTTTAGTTTTTATGCATATCAAATTATAACCTTCTCAATAAGCTCATTTAAGCATTAAAATTGATCCAGTACTACACAAACTTGAGTTCTTATCCATATTATATTACTATACCCTTTGATGAGACTCTAGTTAGAATACTATGTCCTTCTGTCCTGAGGAATCACCATCTGTTTGCTGATAGGCACTTGGAAATGCCAGACATCCAGTGGTTATGGGGCTGGGTATGGGGGACAGAGAATATATAGGATTCTTATGTATGGGAGAGATCTTGATGTGAGCCTCTATCATCTTTTCTTTCAGCTTGAGAGAGAAGTTTGGCAGGAAAGGTGTGAGTCATGGCTTAGAGTGTTCCACACCCCCTCGTAGGAGCAGCCTTACCGCTACTGTCCCAACATTTCTCCATCTCCTGTTAGGAGCTCTGCAGGACAGCTGGTCTATTATATATGACAGTCCTGGAGGGACTAAGAGTCTTGAGGATGACACCATAAAATGGAAAGCCCATGGCCTTGGTAGACAGAAGGGGTTTGAGTTCTGCCTCTGCCATTTGAGATTTTTGGTTTTTGGTTATCTACATCTACAAAAGGGATAAAAGGTTGCAAGGATTAAATGAAGAAAACGAATTCACCTTATGCTCAGGCATAGAGTTGGGTTTTTGTTTTTGTTTTGGTTTGGTTTGCCTAGCTGCTGCAGCTGTCTGAATTTCTGACCCTTAGGAAAGTTCTAGCCACAGCTCAGAAGCCTCCCCATCACTTATAGAACAGGCAGGGAGCTGATGTCAGCACTGTTATTTCCATTTTTCCCCAGGTGGTCATTGAAGCCCAAGGACTGGAGGCCTTGATTGCAGCTACTCCTGATGAGGGAGAGGAGAACCTTGACTCCTACGCTGGCATGTCAGCCATCCTCTTTGATGTTCAGCTCAGACCTGTCACTTTTTTCAATGGATACAGTGATTTGATGTCCAAAATGCTGTCAGCATCTGGTGACCCTGTCAGTGTGGTGAAGGGACTCATTCTGCTGATAGATCATTCCCAGGTAATCCGTTTCTTCTGCAACTATTTGTTTAATCCCTAATGTGTTCCAGGCACATTTGAAATGGGTGGAACCTCAGAGGACAAGGTTCCACCCATCTAGGAGTTCACATTCTAAGCACTCACCCTCTTGGTATTGCTGCCCTTCCTCCTTTTCCCCTTTGTTATTAGGAAGCAGACTTTTCTTTCACCTTTGTTAGCTGATGAAAACACATCCTCACTGTTGAGGCAAAAGAGAAAATAGTCAATATAATATGAATACAGTAATGTCATATATATTTCAATAAAACCGAAAGAAAAAAGAGAGAAAATACTAATGCTAATAGAAACAAGAAATTATGGAGAAAATAACCTAAGCCCTTTTGTTTTTGATCAAAACTGTGTCTTATGGATATCCCTAGCTGCAAGGAAAACTGGTAAGTGTAGTTTTTCAAAGGGCACCTTGTCATTCTGAACTAGCCTATATTGTAGTTAAAATGAATGAAGAGAAGGACAAGCAGCAGTACCTGTCATATCCCTTAATCCTCAAGGTCACATATGAAAAAACAGGTCTCAAATTATATCAGAATTTTGCATTGCACGTATCCATTACAGTATTAACTCTGAGGAGATGAATTCTTTTTTTGAGAGAGAGAGCGTGTACATGCATGTGGCGTGGGGGAGGGCCAAAGGGAGAGGGAGAGAATCCTAAGCAGGCTCCAGCATACACAGCATGGAGCCCGACACGGGGCTTGATCTCACAACCATGAGATCATGACCTGAGCTGAAATCAAGAGTTGGGCGCTTAACCGACTGAGCCATCCAGGCACACCGAAGGGGAGATGAATTCTTAATGAAAAAATCTCTGAAGCAGTCATAAGAGTGCTGAGGAAGTGATCTACATTTTAAGACACAGGAATCATGACGGTTCCAATCCCATCTGTGTGTGCTCAGCTACCTATCAACAATCTCTGATGGTCAGAATTGGGCTGTAAAACTTGATGAAAACACAGTAATCTAGATCAGGCTCAGCAGACTTTTTATGTAAAGGGCAGAAAGCAAATATTTTAGACTTTGTGGACCATATGGTCTCTATTGCAATTACTCAGCTCTGCCACTATAGGGTGAAAACAGCCCTCAGCAATATATTAACAAATGAGTGTGGCAGTGCTCCAACAAAACTGTATTTACAAAACCAGCAAGTGGGCCAGATCAGCCTGCAGGCCATAGTTTGCCAACTCCTGATCTAGATGATCTTGTAAAGTTCTTCTGTTCATTGAGAGAAGTCACCTAAGGTGTATTCTAAGGCAAAGATCATCCCGTGGCTATTAAAACATAACCCAATGTCTGTGTATTTCCTATTGGAGTACTTGGCAGATTAGGGGTTACTATACAAATAAGCTGTTTGACGCTCCCTGGTTCTGCAGAGCAATCCAGTAATGCCGTCCCGGCTTCAGAGGCACATACCACTCTAGGTCAAGTGCTGACATTGAAGGAAATTTTGGCAGTGGATAGGCTGTCACAGCCACCAGGGCAGATGGAATTACTCTGTGCTTACTCTCCCTCTCTCTTTTCGGCTAACTGGATTACTCTTCAGAGAAGGATGTCTGGTAAAGTCAGCTTAATAGGGAGATCCTCTTTATCCAGCAAAGAACATATTTTCCTGAATGGAAGCAATGGGATAATTTGTCAAAGTATCAGTGTTTGAACTAAGAGACACCTTTGAGACCAAAGGTCCAAGATCAAGGGGTCACACTAGCTACAAATGTAAAGTATCTTGTTCCTGTAGCTCATAGGCAATAATTTAAATAAATATGCATTCTGGGTCAAACAAGGACATAAGCCTATGATCTTTATTATGATATTTCTCAGAACACTAGGAGACAAAATAGAGTTATGATTTTGTAAGAGCCATGTGTGGTAATAGAAAAGTATCCTCCCTAGAGATAGTCTGGGTATTCATTCTGTCTCCCATGTATGGCTAGCAGGCCTGGGTTCCTTTTAAATCTTCAGATATAGTGCTTACCATGGAAGATTAGTAGGGGAATTAAATGAGATACCAAATGTAGAGCTTCGGGGCCACAGTAGGTCCTCAGAACTGTTAGTTCCACTTACTTGGTACCCTTAAAAATGAGAACCACTGCACTATGTGGTTTAGTCCCTTTCACAAAGAAAGAGTAGTGTGTCCCTCTACAGGGTTCAGTGCTCTGTCCTTCAATGGGAGCTCAGGAAAATTCCTCTGTGACTACACCTAAGAGTTCTTCCATGGTCCCTTTGCATGAGAGAAATGCAATCTTCCCAGAGAGCCAAGGCACTCCTTAAAACCCAGACTGCAATGGAAATGCTCTCTCCCCACAAAAGGCACATTGTCTAAAATCTGTGAAATATTCTTTTCCATGGCACTTGGTGTGTTTTGATCTACCTAACGTATGGCCAGTGGGAAAGCCAAACTCCTCATCAAAGACTTTTTTTGATTGGGTGGACTAACAAGATTATCGTTTTCAAACTGGGAGAGAGGAGAAGATCCAAAGAAAGAAATGCTTTTTTTGTTATTTTTTTAGAGAGGGAGAGAGAGAGAGAGAGTGCATGTGCACGTGTGAGCACATAGGTGGGGGTAGAGGGGCAGAGGGAGAGGGAGAGAAAGAATCTTAAGCAGGCTCCATGCTCAGCATGGAGCTCAATCTCATGACCCTGAGATCATGATCTGAGCTGAAATCAAGAGTCAGATCCTTGGGGGTGCCTGAGTGGCTCTGTCAGATGGGCGTCTGCCTTCAGCTCAGGTCATGGTCCCAGGGTCCTGGGATCGAGCCCCACGTTGGGCTCCCTGCTCAGCGGGGAGTCTGCTTTTCCCTCTCCCTCTACCTGCCACTCCCCCTGCTTGTACACTCACTCTCTGTCAAATAAATAAAATTTTTTAATAAAAATCTTAAAAAAAAAAGAGTTGGTGAGCGTTGTGAAGTGTGCAAGACTGTTGAATCACAGACCTGTACCTCTGAAACAAATAATACATTATATGTTTAAAAAAAAGAAGAAGAAGAAGATAGCAGGAGGGGAAGAATGAAGGGGGGGAAATCGGAGGGGGAGACGAACCATGAGAGACTCTGGACTCTGAGAAACAAACTGAGGGTTCTAGAGGGGAGGGGGTGGGGGGATGGGTTGGCCTGGTGTTGGGTATTAAGGAGGGCACGTTCTGCATGGAGCACTGGGTGTTATACGCAGACAATGAATCATGGAACACTACATCAAAAACTAATGATGTAATGTATGGTGATTAACATAACATAATAAAAAAATAAAATAAAAAGAGGAGTGAGAATCAAAAAAAAAAAAAAGAAACCTATGTCATCTCTACCATCTCTCCCTCCACAAAACTTAAAATATATAATCAGCCACCCCCCACACCTGCAGCTGCGGCTCTTTCTACCAACGGGTCCTGTCCCTGTGCTATAATAAAATCACCCTTTTGCACCAAAAAAGAAAAAAAAAAAAGAGTTGGACACTTAATTGACTGAGCCACCCAGGCTACCAGAAAGAAATACTTCTAAGACAGGGCACACAGTAGGGTTCATTTGGGAACAATCATGATTACAGTGCAAATGGAGAACTCAAATCTTGGTTCTGTAGTTCATAGGCATTGGTTAAAATTTGGGCATAATTATTCTGGCTTTCTCAGGATAATTTGTGTTCCTTAAATATTAGTTATGATGCATGAGACAACCTTGCATCCTACCACAACCACATTTAGTTCTAGAGTAAATGTAGCTGTACGTATTCTTAAGGTTTTCTCCTAATGTGTCCTGAGTTCTATGTTAAGAACCTCACACTTTCATCCAAGTGTCTTTAGACTAAAAGTAGCTTCATGCCACAATGAGACTTTTTTGGTATACCTGGTTGTAAATCAAGGCCTTTAACTGAGATTTCTTGCCATGTTTTTCAGAAAGTGGAGAGAATTCAGAGAGATCAATATGATCCTTTCTAGAAAGCAAAATCGTGGCATTTATAGTTGGGGAAAGCATGGCTTGTTTGGTCTGAGTAGGGCAGTTACATAAGGAAGTTAGTCATGCTGCCAGTTACCATGAACCTAAGATCTTTGGATATCAAAATTAAGGATACTGAGCCTTTTTTTCTCTAGAGCCATTATCTTTTCCAACACTGTTCCCAGGCAATGTGATTGCAATCCAGCTGAAGAACTTTTCAGCCAACATCACCCCAGCTAATGTCCTCAGAAAATGCAAGACTTAAAGGCTAACTACTGACAAACCCATTGACTAAATACTTTAGCGAATCAACAGTCTACTTCCAGTGATCAAGTTTAGGACAATGTGTTTCCAAGCCTAGAGAAAGACTCCAACATTAGCACAACTCAAATGTTATTATCTATAGCAGGAGGCTGAACATGACTTTGGAAAGGGGTTGACTAAATTTGCTTATTGTTATTATTACTATTATTAAATATTTTTGCTTCTAGGAGCTTCAGTTGCAATCTGGACTAAAGGCGAATATGGATGTCCAGGGTGGTCTAGCTATTGACATTTCAGGTGCAATGGAGTTTAGCCTGTGGTATCGTGAGTCTAAAACCCGGGTGAAAAATCGGTAAGCATATGTATAATATTCTATGCAATGAACTGCAGAGATATGCTTCTGGAATTGTTTAGCTCTCTGACTTTTCAAAATCTATGTTTTCTATTTGTAATTATTGAATCATAGAGTCGGAAGAAACCATGGGAAGTCATTCTCTCCATAGCTTCTCGTGAGCAGGCCAATTATCTGATCAACTCAGCCAAGAATCGTCATGCTTTTAAAGACATCTATCCACAGCCAGCTGGTCCCGTGGATGAGAAGTTCATCTTCTCTTGGTATTCCACTTCAGTAATTGACAATGTTGTCAGAAAATATGACTCCAAAGCAAACTTTTTAGTTTATCCCTCTTGTTGGGATTTTTTTTTTTTTAAAGATTTTATCTGTCAGAGAAAAAGAGAGAGCAGAAGCAGGGGAAGCTGCAGGGAGAGGGTGAAGCAGGCTCCCAGCTGAGCAAGGAGCCCAATGCAGGCCTCAGTCCCAGGACCCTAAGATCATGACCTGAGCGGAAGGCAGCCACTTAACCGAGTGAGCCACCCAGGCGTCCCTCTTGTTGGGATTTTAAATCTTCACTCCTTTGCTATCTTCAGTGGAGAAAAATAAAAAGATGGTCACTTTTGTGCAGAATCAGTCTTAAATATTGAAAGTCCTTAAGTTTTTTCATTAGCATTCTTTTTTCTAAACAAAATGTTCTCAGCTCCTTTAGTTTTTCTAATGTACGTGTCGAATCAAATGGATGTGTTTTATTTTGAGCATAAGACAATGTTTCTGAACCAGTGTGATAATCAGAAGAATTATTCTTCTGTTTGTTGTGGAATCGAAGAAAAGGAAATGGAAGTGCAATTGATTTTTACCTTTTTTTGATATTTAAAGATATGGTGGGGCAGAAGTGAGATAGGAGTGATAAAATTAAAGTTTTGATTTCTATGAAACTGTGGATAAAGGAATTGAGAAATCAAAAGGCAGCACATTTTAATGTGAAAGGTGACCCACAGTGTTACTAAAAGGAACCAAAGAAGAGAAATGGAACAGGCCATCAGAGGGATCAGCAGTGTAATTTAGGGCTTCTGGGTGAATCCGTCTTCTTTTTTAAAGTATTTTCTAGATAGAAGTTCCCCCAAATTAAATGGAATTGAATTCTTTGCAGAAAGAAATCAACAAGAGCCACACCCAAAATTATCTGGATTTTTATTTTTATTTATTTTTATTATTTTTTTAATTAACATATAATGTATTATTTGTTTCAGGGGTACAGGTCTGTGATTCATCAGTCTTACACAATTCACAGTGCTGACCATAGCACATACCCTCCCCAGTGTCCATCACCCTGCCACCCCATCCCTCCCACCCCCCTCCACTCCAGCAACTCTCAGTTTTTTCCTGAGATTAAGAGTCTCTAATTATCTGGATTTTAAAAAAGGACACAGTATCCCTAAGAATCTACCAGTATCCACACTGTAGCCAATCTATCTTTAATTTTTCATTTGTTCATTTAAAAAATATCTCTTAAGCCTTTGTTGAGTGTAAGATATTAGAAGGTATGGTAAGGGATTCAGGGACTTACATGAAACCACCTCTGACCTACTTTTACACCGACGACAACAGCGGGGACTTTAATTTGCACAGCCAACTTTGATAGTATCCTTCTATCAGAAAAGCCTGGGCACAGAACTTTGTTTTAATTGGGGAAGTAATTTCCCACAGTTTCATTTAAAGTCTACAATTAAATTAGAGTGATCCTAGAGGTAAGCCTTCTACTGGGATTGTTTATCCTCCTCCTCATCATCCAAGCCACGTTCCCTCATCAACGCAATCTGCCTACCCAATTCTCTAGGCAACTATTGGGGAACCCACCATATTTGTCCTTCCTGGGGCAATGCATTGTACACTCCCCACTGTAGGAATAGTTTTTGGTGACACAATATTTTTTCAAATATCTTGGCAACCATAGACTTATGTCTCTGGGGACCCTTTGGAGAAAGTAATGAAATGGAATAGAAAAAGCTCCAAAGAACTCCACAGAGAGATAGTTACTAAGAAAATTGTTATGAACGGCAGCTGTCTTTGTGAGTTTAGGCTTTGTTTTAAGCTAGCTCAGGTATTTCTGACTTCCTGAAAGGATCAGGTTCCAGGCACGTTTTCCCCTTGGCCCTTGGTATGCCCATATCACATAGTAGTACCTGCTAGACACTTCATTCCCACATCTGGAATTGAAGGCCATGGGTGGGCGCAGGGGAAGGGCAGGCTTCACTGCCTCATCACGGGGACTAACCAGGCCCTGATTCCCAGCAGAACTCTGAGCACGTTTAGGTCACATAGTAGTCTTTTACATGGTTCCTTCCAGTTGTGAGTTCAGACCCTGTGAAATTAGAGCTATTGGTCTAGATCAGTTAAATGTGATATTAACAAGGTTTTTTTTTTTTGGCCTAAATCTTTAGGGTGGCTCTGGCAATAATTGGCAGCATCACCGTGGACTCCTCTTTTGTGAAAGCTGGCCTGGAAATCAGTGCAGAAACAGAAGCAGGCCTGGAGTTTATCTCCACGGTGCAATTTTCTCAGTACCCATTCTTGGTTTGCATGCAGATGGACAAGGATGGAGTTCCGTTCAGGTAAGACGCAGTGCTCATGGAATGTTCCTGGGCAGTCCCCAGTTCACCAGAAACTTACGCCCAGTTTTGAGCATTTAGTTTTCAAAATGGTAAAAATACAGTGAAATGTAAATTCCCTTTAAATAAATAAAAGAATAAATGATAAGGCTTAAAAAAAGTCAGTTTCTAGGATACCAAGAAAATATGAGGACTAGTTCATTTGATTCTGGGGATAATACTGTATTCTAGTCCAGAAATAATTTATGAAGGTAACAAAGGGATTTGATTTACCCTAAGAGTTGCCATGTAGTTTTAGCAAAAATAGTGGACATATACTATCAGCTAACTTCACAACTGTCTCCTAGACTGAAGATTCAAAACAAAACACCTGGCAATCAATTACCATGGTTTAAGAGCCGAAATTAATTCATAATTTTTAGGTAATCATACAACAGCAACTTGGTCTTGTTTAAGTTTTGGCTTAAGCTTGAGAGTTTGAGATTTTGAATTGAAAGAAAACATTTTCAGTAGAATTCTTAGTGTCTCAAATATCAAATATATGATCGTTCATGTAAGCTACCTATCACTTCTTCTACCCTACAGCTTCTCATTTACACTGTGTCCTTTGAATCTTATAATGGTTATTTATAACAATACTATCACATGGAAGTAGAATGCTTTGGTTAGCATCGACTCTTCTGTTAGTTGTAGAGGTCTCCCTGACACATTATTAACCACGAAGGCAATTGGTATATTTAAAACAGCAAGCATATCTTACATCATCTCCTTTGATAAGTAGACCAGAGTTAAGCACCTTCTTTATTGTACTGACATTTCATGATTCATATGAGGAATGTGTAAATGATATCAGTACAAATAGGAGTAGGTTATATTTTTACAGAATGAAAGATAGTGGATTATAATCAGAATATTAAGCTGTTTGTTAACTTATATTAACTTATGTTTAGAATAAACCTCCATTAATGAATTAAAAAAAAAAAATCAACCTTCCAGTGGTCAAAATGCAGTGACCACCAAGCCAGGCTCACGGCTAACTGGTTTCTTTCCACATTCCACTTGGCCCAGAGCTCTAGGAATGTTTGCCTGTCAGCCTTCTCAGCCTAAATCCAGTTGGACTTGCTAATTACTCAAAAGGGGAGTGCTCCCAAGGTGGGGCTCCTGGAATGAGGGGTGGGAGACATAACAAGGCCTGCAAAGCTTAACAGCATCTCCAAAAAGCTGAGAGGAGTTTTGTCCTTCATTCTAGAAAAATGTGTGGCAGGACTCCTATATTCTAGGCATTCAAAGTATATCTGTTGCTGTAGAAATAAATGGGAAGAAAACAATGACCCCATTCATGGGAATGGAAGCTGGTAGTCTTTGGCACTCCCATCCTTTCTCAAATTGCTTTGAAACAGAAGCTTCAAGCGTACATGCAGTCAGTAGCTTGGCTCTGAGGGCTGTGGGGTCCCTTTAATATGTGTGTAATTTTGTTATTGTCGCTGTCATTATGCAGGCAATTTGAGACCAAGTATGAAAGGCTGTCCACAGGCAGAGGTTACGTCTCTCGGAGAAGAAAAGAAAGCCTCATAGCGGGATCTGAATTTCCGCTCCACCAAGAGAACTCTGACATGTGCAAGGTGGTGTTTGCCCCTGAGCCCGAGAGTAGTTCTGGCGGTTGGTTTTGAAGCTGATTGGTGAGGTTTCACTTGGATCTGTCTTCCGAGAAGGGATACGATGTGACATGCCTGTATACTTGCTCTCTGAGAGCACAGTGTTTACATATTTGCCTGTATTTAAGATTTTTGTAAAAAGCTCTGAAAAACCTCAAATGATTAAATTTGGGCCAATTCTGTATGCTACCAATAGTGTCATCTTGGGCCAACATATGTGACACTTCCAGCAACATTCCTGGTTTGGGGTCCTCTGTCAAATCCCATTTGGTACAGTGAGAAGAGTGTTGTTCTGAGAAGAAATAATTATCTGTAAAACACAAAACAAAACACATGTACCCTCAGGAGAACCCAATTTTGTTTCAACGATTTTCAATCAGTGTGTAGGAAGCCCCCCATAGGACCTTATGCATGGCTTGTTTCTACCAAATATGTTGCCCAATCAGGAGGAAAAAAAGACCTCTTGGGGGGAAGGGATAAGACTTTTTAAAGACTTTTGTCACAGCTTCAAGAGTGGATATTTATCTCTTTTATCAGGAGTTTTACTAAGCATTGAGTTAGAAGGCACACGGAATTAAAACACAGCATCATCTTTCTGCTGACCGCAGGGTCAGGTTGCTAGAAGAAAGCCATTTTGCCCTCTGCCTTCTGCCCTGCAAGAATATTGGACTTAGCACATAAGAGTTAGAAATACGACACTGTCTTTCATAAGGGACATTTCATATGTTCATTATTTTTTCTTTCATTCAAGCGTTTTGTGGTGGATGTTCTAGTCTGTTTGGCTACAGTCTGTTCAAAAACCAGAATGGCCAGGAGAATTTAATACTGCTTTTAGAAACTGATGGATTTGGATTTCTAAAATATGAAATCAAGAAAAGATCATCTTTATTTGTACAAATTAAAAGAGCCATGTTAAATGTTTTCAAATGCCTATTAAACCAGATGTATGTGTTGATGGTGATAAACTCAAAACAGATAACAGGTGCTCCTTTGTCCATTAAGTACACACACACACACACAATGGAAGTTTAGCTAGCCCACCACTGGTTGTAAATTTTAAGTGATGTGTGATGAAATAAATATATGGACATCCTATTGAGTTGTCTTTGTCTTCCATTACTTTGAACACCACATTTCTCTGTTTCTGCCACTTTCTGAGCTCAGCCACATACATGATTAGGCCTCTGCCACTCTATAGGACAGGCTGGATTCTCTAATAGGAGGTCAGAGCCCTGTGGAATATGAGCCACAGATTACCAGCAGTCAGAACCTCTTCAGTACCTGTAAACTTGAAAACGAGCTCTAATTCCAGTTTTCATAAGGCTCTGGGCTGGCACCTTTATTGTGATGTTACTGAGAAGAGAGGAATCAAAAACTGAAGGGGGGTGGATTGTAATGGGTGGTGGCATTGGCCTTGGAAGAAGCACTCTGTAAAGCTACTCATGCTACAGCAAAAGCAAGTTGACCTCGGGCACTAAGCCAAAGATGTCATGGGCCAAGGAACCTCAGCCGTGTGATGCTTAACACATCACAACTGCTTCTGTAAAATGCAAAATAGTAATTTACTCAAGAGCGATGAATGTGACATCCTGGACATTAGTATTATGCCACTTCCCAACAGCTTGTGTGCCTGGCCCAGTCAAACATGGCTGCCCATTTGGAGGATGGATAGCACTTAGCAACTCTAACTTGCTCCAGAGAAACAAGAAACCTAAAGCATAGGACAAACACTGATTCCTTTCTGGATGAACAAGGTAGAAATCTAAGAGGGCTGGAGTGATTGTCCACGTTTTGAAATGACATCCTGGAGCCAGAAATATCACTATAAGCCTCTCTCGCCATCTCTAATTCTGACCACTTCACTGTTTCAAAAACATCAGTGTCCAGACAGCTTTGTCCTCTGCAAAGGTGTCTGCCGGAGAAATGCACTGCCCTCGGACGTGAGTCCTCTGCCCTGTCAGCTTCCTCCTGCAAACCTGAAGGATTTAGCCTGGCTGCATTTCTTCTGTGAAGTGCCTACTACCATTCCCTGTGTCTATTAGATCTCTGCCCACGACAGTTTGCTCCCTGCCTCTCTGAACCTGACTGCCTTCAGAAATACCTTTAAAGCTAACACTTATTTAGTGCTTGTTATGTGGCAGGTATTTTAAACATCATATATATATTAAATTATTTCATTCTCACCATAACTATATTGAATAGGTAGCATTATTATTTCCATGTTATAGATCAGCTCTGTCCAATAGAACTATAAGACGAGCCACAGAAACAATTTTAAATTTCTAGTAGTGACTTTAAAAAAATAAGCAGAAACCAGTGGAATGAATTTTAATAATATATTTCGAATCCAATACATGCAAAGTATTATATCAACATGTAATAAATATAAAAAGTATTAATGGGATATTTTGGGGGGAGGATTGGATCTTTGAGAGGTGGTATATAATTTGCATACACTGTAATAACACATCTCAATTTAGATTAGCCACATTTCAAGTGTTCAATAGTCCTATATGGCCAGTGGTTACTGAATGGGATGGTGCAATTATAGATGGAGAAACCGGGGCATAGAAGACATTTAATTTACCCCACAGAAGACATTTTCTCAGCTAGAAAGTGGTAAAACCAGGATTCAAATATAAGTGGTCTTTCCCAGGACCTGCTCTGTGAATTCACTATACTATATTTTCCAGATCATTTTGGTTTTTAAAAATTTGCTGCTAGAAGAATCAGACAGTAGTTATGAAAATGGCCAACGTGGGACAGTAGTGATAAGGCTTTAAGCTGTATTACAAAATTCTAGAGCCAGTGCCCTTTCTCTGTGGGTCTTGTGTCTCCTTCTTGGATAGTACCAGGAGTCCTTGTCCACTTAGAGACCTCTATTTTTATTCTTTGCCAAGTAACCCTTCCTCCATGAAGAGTATTACAGTTTTAGCTTTAAATTTAGGTATTTGATCCATTTTGAGTTAATTTGTGTATATTGTGCTTAGTAGGGGGTCCAAATTTGTTTCTTTGTATTTGGATATCCAGTTGTCCCAGCAGCATTTGTTGGAAGATAATTCTTTCCCATTGAATTGTTTTAGCAGTTTAGCACTGCTTAAAATCGATCGACTATAAACGATCATTTCCGGATGTCAGTTTTATTCCATTAAACCATATGTCTGTCTTTATGCCAGTACCACACTGTCTTGATTACTATTGCTTTGTGGTAAGTTTTGAAATTGGGAAGTGTGAGTTCACCTACTTTGTTCTTTTTCAAGATTGTTTTGGCTTTTGTGAGTCCCTTGAGTTTCCATATGGATTTTAAGATCAGCTGGTCAATTTCTACAAAGCTAGCTAGGAATCTGATAGGGACTGTGTTGAACTTGTGTATCAGTTTTAGGAATATTGCCACTTTAATGTTAAATGCATGAACATGGGGCATCTTTCTACTTACTTAAATCTTCTTTAATTTCTTTCAACGGTGTTTTATAACTTTCAGGGTGTAAGTTTTACACTTTTCTGTTAAATTTATCCCACATGTTTTATTCTTTTTGATGCCATTATAAATGAAATTGTTTTCAAATTTCAAATTACTCTCAGATCTGGGTTGTTCATTGCAAGTGTACATACATACAGTTGATTTTTATATATTGATCACGAATCCTGCAACCTTGCTGAACTTACTAGTTTTGGTAGGTGCTTCGGACTTCTTATGTAAAAGATCATGCCATCTGTAAACAGAGATTATTTTACTTCTGCCTTTCCAATCTGAATTTCTTTAATTTCATTTTATGGCTAGATTGTCCTGGCTAGAATCTCCAGGACACTGCTGAATGGGAGTGGTAGGAGTAGTCATAGCCAGGATGACAGTGCTCATGAAGACGGTGATGGGGAGTAATAGCAGTGATTGATAGTCATGATCACAGAACATAAAACGGAAGGCTCACATCATTTGGGAATGGCTCTGGTTCTGTTTTCACTAAGTAATATAGTTGAAAATTCATAAAATCGTATTTGAAAGCTTAAAACATTTCAATAGTCTAAATGCCCTCCCTAAATACAGGGCGGGGGAGTAGAACTTGAGGTGTCTATCCTGGCATTAAGAATCTTCCAGATTCAGATCAACTGAAGCTTCACTACTCTTCATCAGTTTAGTAGTTAACTAAAAATCAGTGGGGGTGGCAGGGAGTGAGACAGGGAGGCCTGGTTTGGAATTCTAGTTCCACCACCTGCTGGTTGAATGATCTTGGGCATGTGACTCCATCGTCATCTCTAACATGGGTATGATAATCTCCATTTCACTGGGTTATTTTAAGTTGAGATAATGCATATAAAGTACAGTGCCAAGCATAGAGTAGCATTTGATAAATGTTTTCTACTATCATTAATGCTGTTTTTAATATTAGAGATGTAGTGAGCAATGTTCTTACTTATCAACAATCAGCTTTGGTCTTATTTATTAGCAAAGAGGTTCGTTGGCACTTTATTCTACCTTTACCTTGCAGCTAGTTGGAGAGCACAGTGGTCCTCTAACTCTTGGGGCTTAGTGCAGTATGGCTTGGATATCTAAACCTCTTGTATGCAGCGTGCAGGAAGGCGGGAAGCAGGGCAGTACAGCAGTGAGGGCGATATGGCTTAAGATACTCCTGCATACCTGCAATCTCACCTTTTCCACATGCTCCTGCTATATAAACCTCCCAGCCTCTCAGCTTCTTCATCTGTAAAATGAGCAGCCACTCATAGGTTGTTGTAAGGATGAAGTAAGGTAATGGGCTAGTGCCTGGCACGTAACATGCACTTAGTAAGTATTCCTTAATATTAACTTTTAATACGTGGTCCTATAGAACTCCTGAATAAAGCAACATTTTGTAGTCTGACTCTATGGAGTGAATCTATTTTCTGAGCATCATGGATTTTAGGAAGATTACCAGGTTTGCTTATTTGCTTATCATGAAATCACTAGTTTCACATTATAAAAACTATTTTCATATTTTGTAACAATGTGACTTTCACCCACTTCTCCACATGCCCAAGTTGACTTCAGATTTCACTGGTTCTTTCCTTACCAAATTGCTTTGCTTTTGTTCTCTGTGACTGTGATAATTACCAAGAAGAAAGAGTAAGTATTTTCATGAGAAAGCATAGAATGAATCTAAAATTCAGCCATAAAATAAACAAGTTCCAGTAGAGTTCTTGGAGAAAATAGTAAGAGGACTCCACATCATAAAGGAAATGGACAGCATTTTGAGAGGGAAGAAAATACTGGGAAGAAGACTGAATCTCAGCTCAGTCCTCATCCTCCTTCAGGAACTTGAACACAATGTCCTGTGTCTCAACTTCTACCTATTCTTACTCACCACCCCCCTCACTATCAGGTTCTCTTTCTTTGTCAGGGACCCTGCAGGCACAGAGTCGCTGTGTGAAACGGATGGCACAATCAACCTGGGTAATTTGAGAAGAGCTCAATAAAGGTTATAAAGATAGGAGCAGGATGAAGGGAAGGCACAATGGATGGTGCAGAACGCTGAGGCTCGTAACAATAGGGAGCGTGAAAAGTCAAGGGAGAGAGTAATCACTGGAACCCAGAGAACATAAACTATATGGAGCTATGGCTTTGAATTAAGGAACACAAACAGCCCTCCCCCACATCCCTCAGAGGTAACGAGACACAAACACTGTGACCTCAGTTTCTTTCCTCCCTCTGATCTCCTGTCTGTGGTACCCCCTGGCTGAAACCAACCAGAAACCAGAGGCAAGATTGCCTATTGATCCAGACTAACTGGAATGGTGTTAACGGTAGAGAGGGGTTTGGAAGGGAAGAGGGAAAAAAATCCAGCCCAAGTTTACATGATAAGTCCTTCCATATAATTTATTAATCGATTTAATCAGCCATCTTATACAACATGGTGGGTCTATCAGGATCAAGAAATGTACTAGGTTTTAAAAAAAAAAAACAGGTTGCCTCACCTCAAGAAAATTGGTGAGGTAAGGGAATTAATACAGCTAAAAATAGTTTTAGCACAATGCTATAAATGTTGTGAAAGAAATGTGTTCAATATCTTCAGAGAACATAAAGGAGAGAAAGATAAGGACGTCAAGAAAGATCAAGGAGGTAAAATTTGAGCTGGGCCACATGATTTCTTTACCTCTATCCCAGCCACTAGTCAACCAGAATTGGCCTCTTCCCTTGGCTGTGTATCAGATTCCTTTACTATCCACGATATCTGAAACCCCAAAGTGAAGTGTGTCCTGTATACCTTTAGCTTGAGTGTGCAGATAAACAATTCTCACTCTCAGAGAACCTACTGTGTAACTGCATATTCTATTTGATGAAGTTATAAAGGAATACAAAAATTTAGATCAATAAAAAGTCCATCATTGGTGGTACATTAGTTCATCATTTACCTTCCATCATGGGATTACAGCTAATCTAGAATGAATTTGTAATCATTTGCTACCCTCCTATTAATAAAAGTTTAATTTATTCACAGTTGACTTGGAACATCACATAAAACCTGTAGGCTATTTTCATCCTTCTATTTTTACTAGAAAGATTCCTGCCATAATCTTCTAGGATTACATGTAAAAGTTCTTCTCTGTTGGCCATGTGTTTGTCTTCTTTGGAAAGATGTCTCTTCAGGTCCTCTGCCCATTTTTAAATTGGATTATTTGGGGTTTTTTGGTGTTGAGTTGTATAAGTTCTTTATATATTTTGGGTATTAACCCCTTTTTGGATATGTTATTTGCAAGTATCTTCTCCCGTTGAGTAGGTTGCCTTGTCATTTTGTTTATGGTTTCCTTCACCATGCAAATGAAAAGATGCTTAACATCACTAATCATCAGGGAAATGCAAATCAAAACCACAATGAGATATCACTTTACACCCATCAGAATGGTTTGAATAAAAGAGAAATAAGAAGTGTTGGTGAGGATGTGGAGAAAAAGGAACCCTCCTGCACTGTTGGTGGGAATGCAAATTGGTGTAGCCACTGTGGAAAACAGTATGGAGGTTCCTCAAAAAAATAAAAATAGAATTACCATATGACCCAGTAATTCCACTACTGGGTATCTACCCAAAGAAAATGAAAACACTAACTTAAAAAAATTCATACACCTCTATGTTTACTGTAGCATTATTTACAATAACCAAGGTATGGAAGCAACCCAAGTGTCCATGGATAGATGAATGGATAAAGGAGATGTGATATATATATATATATAATGGAATATTATTTGGCCATAAAAAAGAATCTTGCCATTTGCAACAACATGAGGGGACCAAGAGAGTATAATGCTAAGTGAAATAAGTCAGAGAAAGACAAATACCATGTGATTTCACCCATATGTGAAATTTAAGAAACAAAACAAATGAACAAAGGAAAAAGAGACAAGCAAAAAAACAGATTTTAAATACAGAGAACAAACTGGCCATTACCAGAGGGGTGATGGGTAAGGGGATGGGTGAAATAGATGAAGGGGATTAAGAGTACACTTGTTGTGCTGAGCACTGAGTGATGTATAGAATTATTGAATCACTATATTGTACATGTGAAACTATTATGACACTGTACATCAACTATACTTCAATAAAAATAGTTTGGATGTGTTCTCTCCAGATAGGTTCTAGATTTAAATTACCTGATTCCGAACAGTAATTTCTTTGACATCAGCCATAGCAACTTCTTTCTAGATATGTCTCCTGAGGCAAAGGAAACAAAAAGAAAAGCAAAAGTAAATATTAGGACTACCTCAAAATAAAAAGCTTCTGGACAGTGAAGGAAACAGTCAACAAAAGTAAAAGGCAACCTATGGAATAGGAGAAGATATCTGCAAATGACCTATCTGATAAAGGGTTAGTATCCAAAATATATAAAAAATTAAGTCTAACACCCCAAAAATGAATAATACAATTAAAAATGGGCAAAACACATGTAGAGACATTTTTCCAAAGAAGACATACAGATGGCTAACAGACACATGAATAGATGCTCAACATCACTTATCATCAGGGAAATGCAAATCAAAACTACAATGATATATTACCTCACACCTGTTAAAATGGATAAAATCAACAACACAAGAAACAACAGGTGTTGGCAAGGATGTGGAGAATGGGGAACTCTCTTGCACTCTTGGTGGGAATGGAAACTGGTGCAGCCACTCTGGAGAACAGTGTCAAGTTTCTTAAAAAAAGTTAAAAACAGAACTACCCTACCATCCAGCAATCACACTACTAGGTATTTACCCAAAAGATACAAAAATACCAATTCAAAGGGATACATGCACCCTGATGTTTATAGCAATATTATCTACAATAACCAAATTATGGAAATAGCCCAAGTGTCCACTGATTGATGGATGGATAAAGAAGAAGTGGTACACATACACACACACACACACACACAGAGGAATATTACCCAGCCATAAAAAAGAATGAAATCTTGCCATTTGTAATGACATGGGTGTGCTAGAGAGTGTTCTGCTGAGCGAAATAAGTCAGAGAAAGAAATATACCATATGATTCATTCAATTCATATGTGGAATTTAAGAAACAAAACAAACAAGCAAAGGGGGAAGAAAAAGAGAGAGCCAAACTAAGAAACACTCTTAACTATGGAGAACAAACTGACGTTTACCAGAAAGGAGGTGGGTGGGGATGGGGGAAATAGGTGATGGGAATTAAGGAGGGCATTTGCTCTGATGAGCACTGGGTGATGTGTGGAAGTGCTGAATCATTTTATTGTATACCTGAAACTAATATTATACTGTACGTTAACTAACTAGAACTTAAATGAAATCTTAAAAGAATAAATTATCCAATTCCTTTTGTTAGTGGAAGTGAGTCACCGTTCTATTTTGGGGTACCTGGCCCCACTTTTTTTATACTTCTCCCACTCAGCTTGCCTGAAGATTAACCATGTAACCACAGTCATGGAGTAAGACGTGTGAGATGAATCTTTCAAATTATTGAGATATGAAGAGATGCCTAGCAATGATGTTCTAATATATTTCTCAGAAGACGTTAGCCCTTTAATGAAATCCAAGGGGGACATGAATACAAAACATTTATTGGATGAGTAGACAATTTCTAAAAATTCAAATTATTAATGCCTCACCAAAGTCTCCCTCTCTTTTTTTTTTTTAAAGATTTTATTTATTTATTCATGAGAGACACAGAGAGAGAGAGGCAGAGGGAGAAGCAGGCTCCCAAGGAGCAGGGAGCCTGATGTGGGACTCGATCCCAGGACCCTGGGATCATGACCTGAGCCGAAGGCAGACACTTAACCATCTGAGCCACCCAGGCACCCCTCTCCCTCTCTTTTTATGACTTACCAAACATTTTAGACTAGGTGCACTTGTTACGTGCCATGGACAGTTCTAGGTACTCAGAGGTATCCGATCATTTCATTCTTATAACAACCCTATAAGGTGGGAACTATTATTATACACTCTTTGTGCATGGAGCACAGAGAGATTCAGTGACTTGTCCAAGACCTCACAGCTGGTGAAGAGCAGAGCCAGGATTTAACCCAGGAGTCTTCCTCTAGAGTTCAAGTGTGTATCTACTCTACTCTGCTTCCTACCTGGGTTCTAGTCTGAGTCCCTAAGCCTGGAAATCCATTCCCCCTCCACACTCAGGTCAACATTTCATTGCAGCCTCATATGCACTACTCTTCATGAACAATACCCCTTCTGTTCCTGTACTAGGCACACTCTGAACACACCAACATTCAAGTATTTCAGTTCCTCTGTTCTCATTTTCCCCTCTGCCTCTGCCGAAAGGAATCTTAGCAAGCCTAGCTCCCACCACATTTCCTGCACATGGAGGCGGCCAGCTGCTGAGACACCTGCTTCCCAGGTATGCTTATTACCAATACCACCCACTTGGGAATTAACCGTACCAACTTGAGTGACTGCCCTTCTCCATTGTCTCGTTATTAAGAAATTACTTTCATTATGTAAATATCTTATTTTCCCAAATAAAGCGTGAGCTTCTCAAGCTCAGGACTAGGTATATAGTCCTTAGTATCCTTCACACAGTGTGAGATGTTCGGTAACTACTGAATTGTTCCCTATGGATGTCAGTGCATTTGTAACTTTCAGGATGTTCAGACTGCTTTCAGGATGGCCAAAGGGCCATTTGACATAGATAGATTTTAGTCAGATCCTCCGGAGCAAATCAATTTACTCCCCTTTCATGGCTCAGTGCTCTTACACGCCCCTCAAAAACAACAACAACAAAAACAAAAAACAAAGGAGCAAAAAATAAAGGCTAGATTAACTTTGCCGGAAAAGAAGGAAAGCAATATTTCTTAAGCACTAATCTTTTTGAAATGTTCACAAAAACCCTGAAGCAGATGTCCATTGGCTCTGTTAGAAAAAAAAAATCACTGAGGAAAATGAGGATCTCAAAGGGAATATTTTACTGGGGGCTGGTATGCTAACTTCACGACTCAAGAGCAGAGCTCTCTACTCAGCAGCATTAACCTTCTTGCTTCCTTCCAAGTGGTCAGCCTGTGCTTGTCGGTGAACTGGAGTCCAGAGAAGTCGTTCCCAAAATTGTGTGCATGAGAATCACCTGGAGGCCTTGTTAAAACACAGATGCTGCCTGCCCCTGCCGATTTCAGATTCACCTGGCCTGAGGTAGGCAGAGGATTTGCGTTGAAAACAGGTGAAGTCTGCCAGCTGAAGCCCACGCTGTTGGTATGGGGGCTACCCTTTGAGATCCTACTCGAGAGAAAGTGGAAGAGACTTAAAATCAAGTAAACACTGATCTCTCCTAATGTTTGTAAACTGTGTGTATATGTGTGTGTGTGTGTGTAAGAGTTTGTAGTTTCTACAGTGAAAATGTATTTCAGCAAATCATTAGGAGCCTCTCACCCCTCCATCTTTAGGATAATTGTAAACAAATACTAAAATATGAAGTTTCTAGATGGCATGTGTACATGTTTGGGGGTGGCAGAGTTGGGATACAGGAGGTAGGAAAATATCCCCAAATCCCATGTGTCACAAGTTTTAACAATATTCATTGCCTTTTATTTAGTAATTCCACTTAGAGGGCTTGGACTTTATCTCAAGGAAATAATCAGAGATGCTTGGGAAAATTTGTGTTCAACGATGTTCATTGACATATCATTTTCATAGCCCAAAGCTAAAAGCTAAGTACTGAAAAATATGAGCTTGATTAAACATATTATGATGCAGCCATATGAGGAAATAAGATAGAGCTGTTAAACATTAGTCCTCTAAGAATATAGGAAGATAAGGAGGTAGGCTTATAATTTCATGAAACAAAAAAGAAGACTACAAAATAGCATGTAAAGTATCAAGTATACTTACAAGTATTTATTTCTAGAGGGCAATTTGTGTAGTGGGTATCTCTGGGTGATTACAAATTTTCCCAACTAGTCAGTTTCTAGAATATTCTAACATTTTCTAAATTTCCTTCAAAGCACATAATTTAGTTTTATAAATAGAACATGTCCCACTAAATGGTTTGAGTGTTTTTAAGCAACCTGTATAGCAGTGAATTTGAATTTTTCAGAAGCAGAAATGCTGCAATGGAGATGCATATTGTAGTAGTTAATATTTCTTGAATGCTAACCTCAGGCTAGAGGTAATACATAGTATCTCTTTATAATTCTCACATTATATTAATATGTATAATCCAATAATGTTTTCTGCAATACTATATTTCTAGTGTGGGTTTGTGCATGCATATACATACGTATATAATAAAACCTGTTCTTATTCTGCATCTGGTAGTACTGAAGTACATAAGCGTTCAGAGGAGACTACACTCAAGGGACAATCTGTTGATCAAGGTTGTAACTTCAAGGGGCAGAAAGAAATATTAGTTTTGGCTATGTCTTTGATGACTACCTTTTCTCACCACTTCTGTCGGATAAGCTTCCCATCGAAGGGCTTTGGCCAGGCTGCTTCTCCCTATCCCCTTTAGTATAGGTGTACTATCCCTTCTGTCGCTCCCTGCCCTCTGGGCAACTATGCTTTTGGTCTCCTGCTATTGCTCTGGTTTTCCTGACTCTCTTCACACCTAGCCCTCTGCTCCCTGCCTGCCCCATACTGGGTCATTGGCATGGATCTCTTCTTTGTGGCTGTTAGCCAGTTTCCTTTTTCATTCTCCATGCCTTTGACAAGGCTTAGACTAGATAGCTTCATCAGCATGTCAGGCATTCTCCCCATATTTAAAGGCTTCCTGAAATCCTAACCTCTCCATGAATCATAGCACCTGGCATACAGTGGGCATTCATTCATTCCTAAAGGACTTCGATTCCCTCCACACTAGAAATGCAACAGTGATTTCTGCCCTATGAGGCTCTGACATATACTCAACACACACAACAAAGCATGCCTACTAAACCTTGTACAGGCTACTCTCACTCTAGATTTTTTCTAAAATCTTTGAGCCTATATTAACCTGAGAACCAACTTTAGAATTCCTTTAAAGGAAAGTATCTGTTTAAAAGCACACCTTAATGAGGATGCTGGTCTTAAAACATGCCCCCAAAGTATTTGACACTCTTCCTGTCAAGAAAGGTGGGATCTGTGTTCCAGCCCATTGAATCTGCATCCTGTGTTTGCCTGTCAAATGGAGTATGGAGAAGTGATGCCACATCACTATATAAATTTAGGCCTTGAGAACTGGCATCATCTGCTACTGTCTGTTGAGATACTCACTGTTGGAACTCAGCCACCATGTTTTGAGGAAGCCCAAGCAGCCCATGGAGAGGGCACGCTAAAGAGGAACTGAGGCCCCAGCTGAACGCCCAGCTGAGCGCATCAGCCTTCCGGTCATGTGAGTAAGCCATCTGGGAAGTAGACTCTCTGGTCCCTAGTCGAGCTGCTGGGTAAGGCAGACCCAGACCTTCTATGCTAAGCCCTGCCCAAATTACAGGTTCATGAGCTAAACAAATGTTTGTTGTGGTTTTTAAGCCACTGTTTGGGGGTGGGTTGTTACTCAGCAATATACAACTGGAACAATGGGCCTACTTGGTCATGAGGATGAGGTCTTCTGCACATACTGTAGTGGGTCTGCATTAGTGGGGCTCCGGTAGGTGGCTAAACGGCTCTGTGTAAGAAATAAGAGGATATTGGACAGTTCTAAGGCAGCAAGCTAAGGAGCAGAGGAAGCAGAGGATGAAGGGAGGGAGAGGGCTGTAGCAATAGGGAGAGTGGCTGAAGCAGAAATGAACTCAACAGTCTGTGAAATTATCTAGCCCAGAGATGAAAGAGATGATCTAGAACAGGGATATCCGTGGTTCAGGTTTAAGGTGTTTGCTAAGGCAGCTGGCTGCCATGTGATGATGCACCTGTTAATCTCTGTCCCACACACCCTAAACCTTCCCCCAAATCTGCTGTACATCTAGTTTCGAGTCTGGAATACTCAGGATTTGATGAGTGTATGGCCTTAAAGTCTGCGGGGCAATGCAGTGCAGAGTAACATAGTGAACACTTGAAGCAAAATGGAGAATGCAATTTGAGAATTCACTGGAAACAAGAGCTGGAAACCAGAGGTGACTCAGGAAAACATAAGGTTTATAACTGTCCTCCCCTCTTTCTCGCCCCATAACCCCCATCCCCTGGACACAAGTGAGGGATCCTGGATGTCTCTCTTTGTGGAACGTGGGCTCAGATCTTTGGGGGGCTTTGATCTTAAGGTTTATAGTGACTTCAGTTGACTAGCGGTTGACTTATGGGACACGTTACAGCATTGATTCTCACCATGCACTGGGTCTCCAAAATGGGTGCCTCTAATATTTGTGCTTTGAGGGGATAAACACAATTAGTTTCCTGGGCCTCCATGTGGGCCCTCAGGGACACTTGTCTAGGTTGGTCTGTGGTGTCACTGGAGCATCATACACCTTGGTAGGTGCTCCTCACAATGCTGCTTAATGATGCAAGCAGTTCGATTCCTCCAGCTGGTCGGTCAGGTGAAATACTCTGGTACAGGGAAAGACCCATGCCAGACTTCTGATCTACCAACTGTAAGATAACAACTTGGTCTTGTCTGAAGCCATGAAGCTTGTGGTTACCGCAGCAATGGAAAACCAGTACAACCTGGATGTGAACCATCACAACAGAGAATTTTAGTTAAGTGAAGGATTTAAATTAGAATACAGAAGAAAGTCAAAATGTCCACAGCTTGCTTTTTGAGTCAAAATAGAGACAGACAGTGCATGTTTTCTTCAAAGTTACTTTTACTGGAAAAACAACAACAACAAAACATTTTGTTTTTCAAAAGAGTCCAAATAAAAGACTATTACACAAGATTGCACAATCACTTACGAATGCCGCAGTTAAAGGTAAGTAGGCCAGTCTCACAGAGTCCTTGTCTAAGTAGTTTTCTCCGTCTGCAACATACCGAGAATGTAATTCTCACAGCTGCTGGGCTGATTTCACAGTCCCATTGACCAAGCTCGCTGTGTCTTATAATTGAATCAGACCTTAGGTAGGAACTTTTCCACCAAGACTACTGTCTTGAGAGCAGTTTTAATGTTCACATTCTTTCCATTTACCTCTGGCTTTTTTCATAGGCAGGGGTACAATTCGGCATTACCCAATGTCTTTCTCCATTTACCACCCGATTTCCTTTCCTCTGCTTGGGACATAACTTCCACAGTCTTCACATTCTTTTCCACCACCACTGTCTTTACTCTACAATAATATGACTTACACGTAAATATAGAAACCTACATCCTCAAAGAGGAAGAAAAAGAAAGGACCACCTGCTAGAACACAGATCCAGGTAGGATAGGTAATTCCAGGGAGCCCCGGCAAGGACTCTGCCATTAACACTAGCTTGTAAAAAGCAATTGTGAACTTAAAAAAAGAAATCAAATTAGATATGGTGTGTGTGTGTGTGTGTGTGTGTTGTTCTGCACCATTTTGAATTAAATAGGAATAAATCTAATAATACGCTCTAGTTGCAACATGAAATGAGAATGTTAACAGCTTACAAACACTGCTGGGAACGCTCAGTTCTCTTCTGAGACATGGGGCATACAAATGAGTCCAATTTGCAGAATCTTCCTCTGGGCCTTGTAGTCACACGTGCCACAGATGGATGTGCTTTCTTTCCAGAGAACCAGAGGCTGCAATTCTGATTAGATTCAAGCTCAAGGTACAATTTAGCAAATGCTACATGCTTTATTAATGATTTTATGCACCTGTGAGGTCTACTTAGGACCCAGAAGTTAGGTAAGAATATAGAAACAGTCTCTTGAAAATATAAATCATAGCTATCTGTATATCTTCTTAGAAATTATGAAAAAGCCTAACGAAGTTTATGAATTTGATTTTTATAAATAGCTTTCTAAAACAAGCCTACACATAATTTTTCCCCTCAACAGTACTGATAAAATACAGGGCACCTTCTTCTTTCAAGTATTTGGGTAAAATAGTATACCCTGAGAATTTGGGGTGCAAACCTACACCTTGTAAACTATAGAATGAAACTCCTCAAGCACCACGTAGGAAAATGTATACCATGATAGTTTTTAAACACAGAGACTATTACTGAATGTGTTTTCTCGTGCACATATATATATACTTATCATGAGATTATAGTCAATCTACTTAAGAATCAATACTGTCCTGCAGTCCAAAGTATTATTTCAGGTAGCATGAGCATTCAATTTGTAGCAAACACAGACTTTCATTTCTATGAAGTATGAAAATAATTAAAATGCATGAAATCTCTTTAAGAGGCAAGAATGATAAAGTCAAATCTGAAATTAAGAAATTTGTATCACTAGATAGTTCCTAGTGTTATAGGGATGAATTTGAAATGTGTGCTAACATTTGAGATTTGTCATAAAGCTGTCAAAGTGTAATTTGGTTTAGCTTATTTACTCAGTGGTATATAGAGAGCCACATACATGCAAACGTATAAAGACATATACAGACATCCAGAGAGCCTATATATTAAGTCACGAACTGCATATTTGGGCTTCATTTAATCCTGAGGGCAATTTCAGTGAGTGCTCTTAAGAAAATATATTCTACTGGATTAAAGTTTTCATACTGGTTACAAATGGTTTCAGTTTTCCAGAAACAACTCAAATGGAGCCTATTTCAACCTGACCATTTAACCAACAGGGAGAAAGAGGAAATGGGTCAAGGTTTCTACAGACAATGCCCCTTGGTTCTTCTGGAAAACTGAGTCCCACACGTTAACCTTGAGAGGAAATGGCAAAAACCAGACTCTACAATTCTAGTTCGACTCTAGTTTGGGCACTATTTCGGAAATGCCACGTGCTTTATCAATGGTTTTGTGTTCATAAAACATAAAAGGGTAGTGCAGTAGCTAAAGGGACAGGGTCAGGGTAATAGTTTTATGGATAAAAAGGCTTCATAGACTCTTATTTTATTCCACTTAACTTTGGTTGAAACAGGAAGGGCACAACCACTTTATTCAAATAGCAAGGCAACCTCAAGAAATAATAAAACACCGAAAATAAGGATTTAGATTTACCGGGTGTCTTTAAAAATGTTCCTCCTGATCACTTGAGGTAGTAAATGGCCAGCAGCATTGGTTTGGTTTTTGTGGTTTGATGAAATAGAGAACCATAAAATTATCAATAAACAATGTGGCATTCATAGAATATTATTTTTAAAGTTACAGTTTTAACCACTTGGACATTTACCACGTCCTTGACAGCTTCTTAGAGGATGTGGCCTGATAGAGCTGACAAGTGAAAAGTTCTCTTTTCTTTCCTAGTTTCTGTACTAGTTTACCTCAATGGGAGAATTTAAGGCTCAGATCTGCTGGTGATAAATAATGATAAATAGCTTATGGGGTCCCCAGGCCCTTGGTAGGTGAGAACTCTACCGCATTGGCTAGGGAAGGAAATGTCTCTCTTTTTGAAGACCTGGCAAGCAGCTGACTACTCAATATGATCACTGATGATCATCACTCAAAAGGATCACGATTAGCCTTTTTTTGTAAAAGTCACACATGGTTTTAAAACAGTCTTGTCAACTCTGGTACTATCTCCACCCAAATCCTAGATCTGTTTTGCCAGATGTGTTCAAACACTTGAGAGTTCATGGTGCTGCTTTGAGTATTGCAGGTTGGAGATCTTTGAAATTGATTGTACCTCCTTCATTTAATATTAAGTGACCTTAAACCCAGCCAATCTCTGCAGAAAATGAGGAACGGCTGATGCTGTAAGAGCCCTCCAGTGGTGAAAGATTAAGTCCGTTCTGGGGCGAAGCTGCTGCTGTACCTGGGTGGGAAGACCTCCGTGGCCAAGGACGAAGGCTTTCCTCAATACGGGACAAGGGCATCTCGTCTATACGCAGAGGCTGTTTTATATTTTGTGCTTCATTTCATCGCTCATCAGTGCATTGACTGAATTGTGACCAGAGCTGACTATTTCTGCCTCAATGCTTTTCTTCTACCAGATAGTATTTCTTTTTAGAGCAAAATCCCTTTAAGAAAGGCCCTAAAGGTGAAATCGAGTTATTTTTCCTAAAGGAGTCTGATATGGGAAGCCTAACTACAAAGTAATGGGATTATGTAAATCATACAAAAATCAGTCCCGGGTTTTTACTCCCATCTTCAGTCGTGAATAGCATAAAATGCTGTGGCTTCGAGAAAACATTCTAAGCAGAAACCAAAGACTGATGATCATTAAAATCAAAACAAGGGTCTAAAAGAAATTTACCAGGATGCCTTGTCTTCGAATAAATAAATAGCTAAGATTCCTTAAAGAAAGTCTGGAAGAACCTTCAAGTTATTCTCTCTCTTTAAAAGTAAGAAATATTCCAATGTGTTCTTTGTTGAATATGTATTGACATACTTATTAATGATGACAATCTAAATATTTATCTGTTCAATCAAGTCTTCAAGACTCACCATGAACACTCACTAAAATAACCTTCAGAATTGAGTTACAACTGAGGCAGTATAAAAAGTCGCTGAAAGGTTCTGTGATTTGGATTCTCGACATCTCGTAAGCCCATAAGGAGCAAATGATGCAATCCTAGGTCCTTGCTCTCGGTGTGGCTGGGGCTGGAGAGAATCAGAACCACTGAATCAGTTTACATTCCACTCTACCACCCCCAAACAGGCCACTCCTCAGACTCCAAGCAATCCGTGAGAGAGGAGCATGCAACTACGAAGGGAGGGAATCACTGAAGAGGACCAAAACAAGGCTATCCACTCATAACAAAGGTTGGATTCCTAGAGGAAAAGAGACATTTTATACATTTCTGAGACTAAGAACTTAATTTTAGACACAACCACTGGCTCTTCAGGACTTCAAGCCATTCTATTTTAAGGCAACAGATAGCGTCATGGTGTTGTACAAATGGGAAAATGAAAACAAAGCCCAAGAGTTAAAACCACTAGTTTTCACAATCACATTTGAAATCATGCTAAACCCAATAAAAAGAACGTGTAGAACATAACCAAGGGAATGACTAGGCTTGACTGGTATATGATTCAAAATGCAGACCCGTTGTATTTAAAATGGAACATGTGATCCAACTCTGCCATCTAATCTGAGAACCTCTAAGGAGATCTGTGATCCAAATTATTGATTTGCCGGCATGCTTTACAACAGAACCAATCTCATTGTGTCGTATGTTTTGATTGAACTATGAGAACACTGAAGGGATGGTTATGCCTAGTCACAAGTACAGGAGGGAAAGATGAAGCGAAAGCTTATCTTCTGCTATTGAAGTATAAAAAGAAATCATTTTGCAATCATTCACTCAGCTTAGTAACACTAAAATAACACAAACTGTCTTAACAGGGTTGTTCAGGAAAATATAGAAACTTACACACTTGGTTTATAAGAAGCAAAAACTAAGAATAACACATGTAGAGGAAGTTTTTCAGCTGAATTCTTAGTGCTGTTACAACGCAACCTTCCGATTACAGAATCGTCCATCTTCTGTCTTGCTCCTATAAATAAACATAGTCAAAGAGGAGATCATCAGTTCTAAAAGTAAATCTCACTTTTCAAGAAGCAAGAAAAATGTCAAGATATATTTTATTTAATTATTTGGCTAATTTCAACATTACTAAATATGTTTGGCAATGTGTTTCTGACCTTACTTAGACATTATACTGACTTCAGGAAAGTGCCCAGAGTGGAATCTCTCTTTGAAACTTGAATTAAATCCAATCAACTGTTTGAAATGATTTTAGAGTTAAATGTTTAGTTTCACTGAAATCACCCTTAGCAGAGATAAAACAGTGTAATAGATATGTTCCTAAAACATCATGCAGAAATGATATTTAAGCTAAAGAGAAATATTTGAAATTTACCATGAGTTAGTAATATAGTTAAGGGAGTAAATTCTATACTGAGAATTCTTATAAGTGAACGATCACTGCTTAAATTATGTAGAATTTCATACAGTGCATTTTGATTAAACTGAGATACACCGTTTAGAGCCTGTAACTTAGTTAAATCCATTCTACACATTGACAAGTTCAAAATCCTACTGAAAATGAGCCCTTTCTGTCGATCTCTCTCTCTATATAGTATATCTACTAACACTTTGCCTAGAAAAACCATTTTTTTTAAGATTTGAGAGTTGATATTTGAATACAATATTATGAAGACAGAAATAGGCTGTCCTACAGGTAATATTTGTTGGGGATTAAGAAGACTATCGTGAAAAATAACCTCTGAGAAGTATCAAATAACAGCCATCTAATCAATTATATCCAGTCAGAGTAGCTCAGCTAGGGATTTTTTAATCCTGTCATCTAAAAATTGACCTGTGTTAAATACGTAAGAAAAAAAGTCTATAAGGATAATTATGATTATTGGGACACCTGGGTGGCTCAGTTGGTTAAATGTCTGCCTTCGGCTCAGGTCGTGATCCCGGGGTGGTGGGATTGAGTCCCGAGCCCCATGTGGGGCTCCCTGCTCAGTGGGGACCGTGCTTCTCCCTCTCCCTCTGCCCCTCCCCACCATGATGTCTTTGGGGCCGGTGCTCTCTCTCTCAAATAAATAAATAAAATCTTAAAAAAAAAAAGAATATTTATGATCTAATGTTTGTTTATCTTATTCTTCTGTATTTTATATTGAGGAATGACCTTCAAGATGAAATGGGCTGTGGTAGGCTTGGAGACTTCTCATTTGCTAAATTTAAATTTTTGAACCTTAGGACATATAAAGCAGCAACAGGAAAAGAAACTATAATTACAAGGGGAGGAGAAGAAAATAGAAGACTAAGAAGAAGAATTTCAGATTCAAGGACCCAAGGATCTGACAACAAGTCAGGCTGAGTCCCTCATGAGGCAAGATTTTGTGAAGATTCCCTGGGAAGAGTGAGAAGGACACAGGGTGGTCGTAGGGGCAGAGGAGGGGAGGGGGCTTGTGGCCAGTGCTGTGGGGGTGGGAGGTGAACTACGGGATGGTGAGAACAGCCTGAGAAATGAAGGAGATATCTATTTATACAATCTACTGGGATCATTTTCTGGGATCCACAGCCCAGATATCGTCTTTCTATTCTACATTCACAAGACACTGGTTCTGCTTACATTAACTTCCCAGGAATTTTCCTTGAAATTTTGAAAATAATAAAGTTGCTCCAACACCTATTAAGGATAAAATAACAAAACCCACCAGTTTAACCTCTCAGAGGATCATGAAGAAGTCAGTAAAGATGAGAGGGGTGATGACACTGTGTCACCAGGCATTTGGCCTCGATGACTTCCCATGATTATAGGACCAGAACACATGACAGAGTTCGGCAGGGATGCTGGGTTAGATTTTCCCTTGTTCCTCACAGACCTGGGCCCAGACAGAGAGGAAAATCTCTACATGCAGCTGACAAGCGATATCCAGAGTTGTATAACATTCTGGAAGGCCTTGGTCCTAAGGTACCCTGACCCACAGCCAACTGGCCTGCCCCAAGAGATAAGCCAGCTCAAAGGGGACTGCAGGGCTGTGGGCACTGCCTTCAGTTGGGGGAAATATAAAGCAATCCTGGATGCAGGCCCCTAATGCTGGGTACCCTGGAAATCTGCCTGGATAAGGGCCAATTTGCTGCTCTGGTGAGGGCCCCTCAAGGATGACGGGATTCTGAGGCATTTAGGAGGTTCATAGCTGTTTGCTATGTCCTTTGTAATGGTGTTAGAACTCAATCTTCACAACACTCCTGCAAGGTATTTCCATTTTACAGTTGAAGAGACCAAGGCCCAGAAAGGAAAAGTCACTTGTCCAAAGTAATACGAGCATTAGAATTTGAGCCAGAGCTGCCTGACATCAAGGGGCCTATACTTGGCCTTTAGTCAAAGCCCCACAGTTCTCCTTCAGCTATAATGCATGAACCCATGCTACTCACGGGGACACCCCCTACCCACTCCTCCCCACGTCCCACAACTAACTCCCTATCCCCGTCCACTGGGAGTCACAGCCACCCCTAGAAGTTCTGAACCTGCCTTGAATTCTCTTTGAGGCATAAGGTGTTCGAATACCTAAGGACGGCTAACATGGAGACTCAGTATCTGCTAGACCTTGCCAGATTCGGGGTCAATTTGTTACCTGATTCTGCTAGACCTTGCCAGATTCGGAGTCAATTTGTTACCTGATTCTCTTCCCCCTTTTCCCAGGGAAGGGAAGAGGGACAGTTCGCCACAAGAAACTGAGGCCTGGAGGCCAGAGAGCAAAAGAAGTGGGCATACAGGGTTCACCCGGGAGGGTGTGGGCCACAGAGCTCGAAGGGCCTGGGCTGCCGCTGATCTGTTCAGCTGGGACAAGTTATTTTTTCACGGGTCAAGCAGGAATTAGAAATAATACGTTTTACTTTAGGAATCAAATGGCATGATATTAAATCTTGATATATAATAAATGATTAATACCCAGTAGCTATTACTTTTCATTTATTATTAATTTTATAGGCAGTAGAGAAGAAAATATAAAGGCAATCCAATTGCGGAGAAAGGCACAAAAGCATAAGCCGGAAGGAAGCTACAATCCAAGGAAGGAAAAAGGGAGAAAAGGCGAAAAAGACATTAGGAAGATAATAAAAGAGCAGCTATAGATAATAACTGAGAGAGAAAGCCACAGCTAAGTGAGGGGAAAAACAGAAATAAACTGATTCAGGAATGTAATTCTAGAATGCACGACAGAGGAAGCATCACGCTTGCACCTGCAGCCCTTCCCTCCACCTGGCCTGCACGAAGCCACGGGGAGTCCAGTGAGGCAGCCAGGCAGGGGGCACCTGTCCCTTGGGCCGTCCAGTGGGTGATGAAAACAAATGCATGCGGGAAAAGGTGAGCAGAGGGGAAGAAGCAAGGTGGAGCCTCACACTAAAGCAACGGAAAGTGAATGGGAAAACAGAGACCGTAAAAGAGAATGAAATCACCAAACAAAAAAGCAAAAAACCAGTAAAAATTAAATTCTCAAACCAATGGTCAGGGAAGACAGGGATGGGGAGTGAACGGGTGGGACAGACAACCAGGAAGGAGGGCCACCAAAGCAGAGCGGCCTTAGAGAGAAAAAGAGGAGGTGAAATGAAGAGCAGGAAAGAAGCCAGCTGGGAAGAGATTCTGGCAGAGGATAATTCGGGTTTCGAGTCCCAACTCTGTCCTCAGGGAAAAACTGTGACCTAAAAAGCGTCACTTAACTTCTCTGAGCCCCAAGTTCCTCCTGCAATTTTATGTTTTATTTTTTTTATTTAAATTCAATTAGCCAGCATACAGTACATCATTACTTTTTGATGTAGTGTTCAGTGATTCATCAGTTGCCTATAATACCCAGTGCTCATGGTGTCACTAATGCCCATCCCCCGGTTACCCTATCCCCCCACCCCCTCCCTTCCTGCAATTTGAACGCAAGGGACAGGGTTTGATGATCCGAGGAGCCCTGGAGGGCTGCCCCTGCTCCCAGCCCCATTCTCTTTCCACTTCAGCTGCTGCTGTGTGGGGCTCTGTTGAGGGGGTGGAAAGAACCTGGAGGAAGCGATGAGGAAAGAGAGACCAACGTGTAGGAGCAACATAAAGCACACTCAGAAATGGAAAGACAAATGGATCAAGTCTTACAGGGAAAAAGACCAGACATTCAATGAAAAAAAACAATCGCGTGACCTGCCATGGCGCAGGCGTGGTGCCCGTTAAAGTTTTCTTTTGGGGCGCCTGGGTGGCTCAGTTGGTTGGGCGGCTGACTTTGGCTTGGGTCATTGGGGAGGCTCTTCCTCCCTCTCCCTCTGCCCCTCCCCCTGCTAGTGTGCTCTTTCTCTCAAATAAACAAATAAAATTTAAAAAAAAAGTTTTCTTTTGTTATTATTACATATTTATTTTATCTTTATGTCCCCACAAATGGCATTTGTGATCAAGTCTCAGTGAACGTTTTAAAACAAAAGTACGGAATTGAAGTGGGAGGGCCAGAAAAAGCATGTTGGGGAAGGAAAAATACAGCTACGCGTGTCGAATGACAAAAAACTCAACCAAAAATAATCCCATCAGAAAAGGCATCAAAGACCCTGCGGAAAAGGGACTTTCAACCCAAAAGTCAACAAACGATAAACTGGTGTGCCTGGCACACTGGCATGTCGCGCCCGGGGTCCCATTGTGACTACCAGTCGCTGGGTCACCGGCTGTGAACTGCCCTATCCATTGACCGCAATGTGTGACATCGTTACTAAGGAAGGATAAAGCAAATAATATTGCTAATTATCTTCTTAGCTGGGCTGTGACCTGGCAAAGTTTGGGGAGTGCCACCACCTGGACCACAGGAAGGCGAGAAGCAGCAAGACCCACCTGTGAAAGCTGAACCAAAGGAAATTCATAACCTAATCATCAGAGAGAGAGCACGGCAGCTGGTTATGCTCAGATATACACGGCAGCGAGAAAGCAAAGCTCCCTGTTACAATGTGCAGCTAAAAATAGACGATGAAATACTTATTATTTGAGCTGGAGGCAATCTTTTTTTTTTAAATGTTTTATTTTTTTATTCATGAGAGTCAGAGAGAGAGAGAGAGAGGCAGAGGCAGAGGGAGAAACAGGTTCCCCACCTAGCAGGGAGCCCGATGCGGGACTCGATCCAGGACCCTGGGATCATGACCTGAGCCAAAGGCAGACGCTTAACCATCTGAGCCACCCAGGCGCCCAAGCTGGAAGCAATCTTAAAGGTTAAGACAGGACTTGAATCTTGGTCTCGCAGTTCTGCGTGTAGGGGTCTGTGTCCTCCTGCTGGCGTGTGGGCTCTTGGCCTGGGGACCATACTGGGTCACCTGTGGGTTAACAGCCCCACCTCAGAGTACACCGTGGCTGGTGGAGTGTAAACATGTAATCCATGTTCTTTGGATGAATGAGGGAATGAGCGCATTTCGTTCAAACATTCATTCACACAAGTGTGCAGAGAGGCACAGAGGAGAGCCCCATTGTGTTGGCTGTCAGTACAGAGCTCATTATGCTCTCTGCCATCCTTCCTTTGCTCCAGGCCTCCTACCAAGGAGTGCACAGTGTGGCTGGGGGGCCAAGAGCCCCTTCTGCAGGTCCTGGCTTATCTCATTCCCTGGGGATTGTGGCAAAGCCATTCCAGTCTAAGCCCTAGTTTTCTTCTCTGTGAAATGTTGTGATTGGATCAAATCACTGGTGTGACTTCTGAGTTGAAAGGGGCACCTAAACTAAACTCCTACCCTACCTCAAGGGAGATCTCTGAAGTCAGTCTGGTTTTCAAAGGAAATCTTCAACAGAAACCAGTTTCCAAGACTTCTCACCCTGACCATCCATGCGAGCATCCGTTGATCATGAGTGTGTACAGCGTAATTTTTTTTACATATTGGAACAATGTTTACAATATTTTGCACACAAGAGAAAGAACTGCACACTTTTTTTTTTTTTATGTATCTGACTTTCTTTGGAAAGCGGCATAGAACTCTCAGGAAGGTGAGTTTCGAAGGATTTTGGTTAGTTATCTGAGTTTGGATAGTAGATTTTTGCCTGTATATAAAATGCTAATCGTTAGTTCCTGACTAGTCTTCTTCAATTGAGAAGCCAGCTTTTGTACTTCTATCTTTAGAGCTGCGAACTAAAATAAAAGACTGTGCTTTCAAAGGGGAAAACTTTAAAAAAATTACTGTTCAAATCTCGAACACCCAAAATCCGGATTTATATTTGTTTATGATGGCAACAACGCCATGCCGAATCTCTCCAGACTCCGCAGACAGGAGAGAAGCCCAAAGCAGCTGCTAGCGGGACAGCATACAAGTGTGTGCCCGGTTGCTCCCTCCCCTGTGCCCTGTCCTCTCTTCCCCTTGCTTCTGCACCTCCATGGCTCACACAAAGGCCTCCCGGGATTAGCTGCCCCAAAATAGCTTTAGGTAAACATACCACCTGTCCGGATGATTACATTTTTGTCTAGAGGCTACTCTTTTCTCTCTGCAAAACTAAGTGTCTAATTCTGAGCCTCTTCCATATGCATATTGGTTTTTTTACATTGAATAAAAGATGCATTGTTTACCTTTAATCCCCACACCCCCTCTTTGTGATTGTCATACACCGCAGGTTGCAAACTTTTAGAGAGGAAGAATTCAAATTATCTATTTCTAGAGTGCAAGGAAAATGAGGCTTGGGCTCTCATCTGAATTTTTAGAGCAAGACCCAAGGATTTTTGAACGGTGGCCTAATGTCTAGAAGCCTAACAAACATAATACATAGTAACAGTTCCTGAATTTGGAAAAGGTTTTATACCTTGCAATATACTCTGATGTCATCTGACATTCAGATAAATTTTGAGGAGTAGATATTATTGATACGAGTGTCACGAGTGCTAGAGAGTTTGCATGCCCAAGAACACACAGCTGGTAAGAAGACCAAGCTGTGACTCTAATTCACTGATCCCACTTCTTAATTTAAGGCTCTTTCATTGCACAAAGAAACAATATTCTTCTGTTCCTTTTAGTTCAGAAAGGAACTCCACCTCCCTTCTTGATTCAGTACGATCTTACGGAAAAGTGAAAGTCCTAGAAGCATATATGATGCCAACACATCCTCATCTGAAAAGAACAGGAAAATGAGGGGGCAGATTTGTCCCCACACTGCTGACACCTTTGTGCTCCTATCTGAAGGCTGCCCATGTCTTATGTGTTTGACCTGAAGTGTCCTGGGTCAGACAAGCCAAATTCACTTCTCCTGTCATGTTCCATGGATATATTTACATCAAGGATTCCAGTTTGTGAATGTGGATTAATTCGGGTGTTAGGAATCTACTTTATCTGATTTCTTTTAAAGGGGGACAAGTGGAGGTTGATTATTTTCTGAAGGGAGAGAATGCAGAAATGAAAAGGAGCGTCTTACAGGGATTAGCAGCCCAGCATAGTGGATTCAGTCTGATCAGACTGGATCAAACCCAGCAGCCCATCCAAGGAACCACTGCAGCTGGAGGATCTCCCCCTTTTCATGGAGGTCAAGTGTGTGTGTGTGTGCAAGATATATTAAAGACCTTGAACTCGCCCTAGGAGAGAGTACTCTAAGTGTCTGGAAACAAAAATAAGAGCTTAAAATATACAGCCCCTTCGTAGAAGAAATGTCAAGAGAAAGAAGATGTGGTGGAGGAAGAGAAGCCTTTCTACAGATTTTAGAAAACCTCCGAACAAGAAAATGTCAGTGTGATTTTTCCCTCCTTGTGAGGAGCAACTAGATTAACGGTGTTCCTTGTGATCTCTCAGGATATCCGTGCCTTCTGTCACTGGGGCTGCTGGGAATAGAGTGAAGCTCACTCCGCAAAATCCAGACCAGGTTTTCCTTTCTTTCCCCGGCCAACCTTCACCAAAGGCTAGCCTGACAGATCTAAGGTTCACTTCCCTCCTACTCACCGGTGGGAAAAATACTGGGGCAGTTTGAAAAGGTCAATGGGGGAAAGGCTGGCTGCGGGGATTGAGGTGTGGGAAGAAGAGGAAACTTGGTAAGAAAACTAGCTCCTTAATCATTTGGATGCGGTTTTGTTCTGTTCTCCCAACATGCCCCTTTTGACAGACAGCCTCCCCTGCCACTCCAAACACAAAACAATAGGATTGCTCTTAATCCCTGAAAACTGATTAACAAAGTAACATTCACTCACCAGCAGCTACTCCGTTCTGCTTTCTGGGGACTGCTCATCATCTGTGTTCTACCACAAAGCTCATGGTAGTGCCATCAAAGGAAGGGGGGGCAATGATCCTCGGCCCCAGCGGTTGCGAAGTGATGCTGATGACAGGCTTGCCGTGCAGCTGGGCAAAGCCTTTGGCCCCCATGAGCTGGGATGTGGCTGCTGGGGCCAAGGAGGAAGAGGAAGCAGGAGACTGACCAGAGGCCATGAAGTACGGGGCCTCAGTGAATGTGGCAGCTGCCTCTTTGCTGTGGGGCTCTGCTGCCACGGAGGAGAGCTCGCTACCCCCTGGAGTGTGAGCAATTGGCGTGGGCTGCAGGGCATTGGTGGGCAGCACCGTGGGCAGAAACCCAGGGTAGATCATGTAGGTGGGTCCATAGGCCCCAGGACTCAGGGCCAAAGGAGGCACAGGGAGGGACATGGGAGCCACAGCCTGCTGCTGGGAGGTCATGGGCACATCCACATACTGCCCCGTCTCAGGGTCAAACAGTCTTCGGGTCATGGGCTGTACTGGTGTGTCCACCAGATAGTACTGGCCAGTCGTCACATCCAGGAGCATCTTGCGCTGGGTCTGCTGGGGCTGTGGCTGCTGGAACGGGTCTGCGGGGACTGAAGCTGGGCCTGCAGGTGCTGGGGCAGGCATGCTGGGTGGGGAGAAGCACAGGACCTGGGGCTGGGCTCCTTGCAGGGTGAAGGGCAGCGGCGGCTGGTGGTAGATGGCAGTGGGGAGATGCTCGGGGCTCTGTGGCCCTGTGGGGGGGGCTACTGTCTCCCTGGGGTTCTCGGGTTTGGTACGCCAAGCTGGCCGGCTGGTTCCACTGACCTGAGAGCCTTTGGGACTACTGGGGACTTGGCTGCGGGCACTCAGGGGGGGCAAGCTGCAGAGAGTGGCCGCTGAGGAGGCTGGGGGCCCCTCCCTCCCGGCCCCGGGCCTGACTGTTAGCTCTGGGGCCGTAGAGCTTCCTTTGAGGGGGATGGACAGGTAATTCTCACAGTCGCTATGGTTCTTTTCCAAACTGCTGCCATTTTTCCTATTGGTCACCTCATCAGGAGGTGCCCGCGCGGCCGGAGAGATCTTGAGGGACCGGAGTCCCTGGGATTTGATGCCCTTTGCTGCTGAAGGACTCTCTGGAGAAGGCTCTTGGGGGAACTTGCCAGCGACACCCCCAGTTTTCTGGGTGCTGCTGGCACTCACCGTGAACACGTTTCGGTTGCTGGGGAGTGGTGGGAGGGGCTGCAGGGCCTGGGTTCTCTCCACATCCTTGTGGGCCGGGGGGATGTAGAGGGATCGCGGCCTTTCCCTGGCCAGGTTCTCGAAGGCGGCTGCCCGGGCAGACACACTCTCAGTGCCAGGGTTGGAGTTTCTCCGCTGCAGACGCTCCGCAGGGCCCCCACGCAGCACCACGCCGCCTTTGTTTCCGGGGCCCCGCTCCGCCGGCTCTCCCAGTCGTTTGGCCAGCTTGTCTGGATCCCCCTCTGCGCCCGCAGCCCCTTCCCTCTCCTCGCTGGCAATGAGCGACAGGACATGGCTGTCCATCATCACGGGCAAAGGGTCGCTTTTGCGCTTCCACTCCTTCCTGTTGAAGCTGTACAGCTCCTCCATGGACCTCACGGCGGCCGTCAGCTTCTCCAGGGCATTCCGAGAGGGCTTTGGGGCTTTCCCTTCCTCCTTGACCTCCTCCTCCTTGGCCTTCTCTGGGGTCTTCTGAGCAGAAGCCTTAGAGACGATCTTGAGCACAGGCAGGTAAGAGCCCTGCTCGGGCTTATTGGGGGCAATGGTGGCCACGGGCAGCCTGCCAGATGCCCTATGAACCAAGACGGTCCCTTCTGGAGAGGACGAATTCAAGAACCGGCCGCCGCCACCTTTGCCTACGTTCTCCCTCGGCTCCAGGTCCATGCTACCTTCCCTTGGGTTCACCACCGCCTGGCATGTAATCACTATGGGGGAAAGGGATCTGGATCCGCCCCCTGCAGTAGCCAGCTGCCTGGGCTTGGGCCCGGTCAGCCCCTGCTCTGGGGTAACACTGCCCTTGTCACTGCTGTCCCCTGACCCTTTGATTAGTTTCCTGACATCTCTCACCTGGTGGAGGGGGCCTTGGGCCTTGGACTTGTCTCTGACGTCTCTCACTTGGAACTGGGGCACTTTTTCCAGGTTGTCTCCCCGGAAGAGCTTCTGCTGCGCCCTGCCGTTGTCCTCAACGGTCTTGAAGAGGTTAGGGGCGCTGCCGCTGGCCAATTGGGGCGTGAGCAATTTGGCAATATTGAAGTCCGAGCTTGGCTGCTGCACGCTCCCCAGCCGGATCTTGATTTCGGGAGCCTTGGGCCGGATCACTGCCGTGGAGGTGGCTTGGGCGGCAGGGTACTTGGTGGCCTGCTTCCCTGGCTGCTTGTCCTTGGGCGTCTGCTGGATGTTGGGGACAAAGAGGCGCGACATGATGGTGGACTTGCTGGCAGAGATCTCTCCAAGATCAGCTCTCCAGTCGCCCCCTTTGGGAAGCTTCAGCTTCCCAATGGGGGCCTTTTCTTCCCGCTTCTCGGCCTCCTTCTCCTTCCAGGAGCGGAATGCACTGTTCTGACTCCGCAGGAAGATGCCTTTGACAGTCTCCGATGCGCTCTTTTTAATTTCACAGACTTCTTCAGTGTGTCCGTCCGCGAAATTTCGGCCGGAGACTGCATTGCTCTCCCGAGGAGCACTGGCTTTGAAAATGGGCGATTTGGACTCGGCCGTCGAGCCCTCCGCACCTGCATCGGACACGCTGACCACCGTGTACTCAGAGCCGGCCTCGGAGTGGCGAGAACTCTGCCTCTGCAGGCCCCTCTCCCGTTGCTTCTCCCCCCTGGCGGGACCCTCTGTCTCCTTGGAGGTGCTGGAGAGGTTACGGTGGGATGTGTCAGTGACTTCTCCCCTCTCCATTTTGAACTCATGTTCCCGCTGCATCTTCTTGGAGATGACATTTTTGAGCAGACTGGAAGCAAACTTGGACTTCTTCTGGGGGCCGTCGGTGCGGGAGGCAGGCTTGCTGCTCTCAGAGGCCTCCGAGCCGTCGTCCGTGTACACCGACCCGGGGCCCTTGCTGGAGCCTTTGGTGGTTCTGCAGGGCCCAGTGGCTGAGCTGGCTTTGCTCTCGCTGCGAAAATTCAGGGGCTCGAGAAGGGTGACCACGCGGGAGCCCGTCTGGACCTGCTTCTGGAAACACAGAGGTGTCTCCACGTGTTTGATTTCCCCCTCGACTTTGCTGACCACGAACTCCAAGGCTTTGGTCTGGGACTTCTTGGCCTGGATGTAGAGCTGGTCTGCGGTCGTCCTGGCCCCACGGCCCTTCCTCAGACCTGCGGCCACAGAGGCCGCACTGCTCCTGAGGAGGCTCTGCTCCACCCTGGCTCCAACACCTCCACATTTTAAATCCAGGAAGGTTGACCACCGCCCAAAGCCGACTTCGGAGAGTGTGGAGGACTCCCGGGAGCTGATGTTCAGGGCCTCGAAGTAGGGGTAGGCCAGGCTCCGGAAGGCCCGGGAGGTCAGGTTCCGCACCTCCTTGTCCGCATCGTCCAGTTCACTCACGGCACTGGAGGCTCCGCTGGAGTAGTCCGCCACCTCCTTCGCGCGGATGGCCCCGCACCGGGTTTGCAGGTGAGCAGGGACAGCAATGAATTTCTTTGCATGGTCCTGAGCCACGGCTGCAGCCGTGTCTTGCTTCAGTGAACTTGAATTGTGTTCAGCAGCTGTAGAGACGCGGAGGCTCATGTCGCCTTCATGCTTGGCAGCATAAATAATGTTTTGCTTTTCACGCACGTTGCTAGGCTCATTTATAGCCCGGGAAGTCGGTTTGATTGATAGGAGGATCTGGCTTGCTGCACTCCCACAGCTGCTGGCCGCATCGGCTGCTGCCCCTGAAGCTGCGTCCGGGGGCTCGGGCAAGGGCTCACTCAGGGTGGCAGTGCCAGGCCCAGTGGGTGGGGGAGTGGGGTCACTGTCAGAGGGGCCACTGCCCACTTCCGTGCTGCTGGTGTGGCGACCACCGCTGTCTGCGCTGGGGCGCGCCGGGTCACTGCTGGTGGGGCTTGGAGTCTGGGTGGCGTGGGTGCTGGGAGTGGTGCTGAGGTAGCAGCTGTTGTCGTCGTCCTCTTCGGTCGGGGTGGTGACGTCCCCAGGGGTCTCGTCGCTGCCACCAAAGGAAGCGTAGTCCACGAATGAGTAGATCACGTTGTTGTCCTCGAAATCCCAGCGGGAGGCCAGTCCCACATCAAAATCCATGTCCTGCTCCACCTCACTCAGCTGGATCTCGTGGGTGGTGATGTAGTGAGCCTCCTCATTTTTGGGGGGGTCCCTGCTGCACTGAGACTTGGCAATAATGTCCCTGCACTCAGTTCCATCTCCCCCTCCTCCTCCCCCCGCTCCTCCTTCTCCCCCCTTGGGCTGGTGGCTCACTGCGCTCTGGCCACTGTCACTCTCAAAGCCTAAAGACGAAGACGAGGTGGCCAGAGCCCCTGCTGATGTGGTGGTATCATCCATCTTGGAAAGGCCACCTTCTTCTGCTTTGTCCACTGGGGAGGAGGTCGAGGAGGAGGAAGATGGGAAGTTGCTGCCCTCATCAGTGCGCGAGAGCTGGGATCTGGAGAGTTCCGAGGCAGCAAGATTCTTCTGGGTGGTCAGAGCCTCGCTCTCTTGACCTCCGGGCTTCTCTTGGGCTTCCTCCTTGGGACTCCTGGGGGCCCTCTGCTCCCCCGGGCGGTGCTGCAGGGCGAGTCTCCTGGTGCGGGGACTCTCCCCCGGGGCTGCAGCCGAAGCACACATCTCCACATATTTCGCCTCTCGCTGGGAGGAGGCCGGGGCCCCCGGCAGCCGCTGCAGCTGCTGCTTCAGCTCCTGGTTATCTTGAGCTCCGCTCCCCGGGTCACCCACCTCCCGCAGTCTGGCCTGCAGACTCAGCTCCCGGGGGGCGGCTTCCATGCTGAGCCCGAGCCCAAGTTGCAGCGACAGGAGGAGACAGTGGTGAGCGGCGCCGCGGCTGGCCCGGCTCCCTCCCTGGCCCTGGAGGGGCTGCAGAGTGGCCCTAAGCAGGGCCCCACGTGCCTGGCCCGGGCCCAAGGCTGGAGGCACCACTGCGGTTGCTGCCACCCCCTCCCGGCTCTTCAGCCCCTGTGGCGGGGCCGGGACAAGCCCGAGGGAGGAGGGAAGGCTCCCGGCAGGGGTGGCAGGGGGGGTCTGGGGCCCAGGGGCTGCTCCGGCCGAGACTGTGGCCACCTTCCCGTGGCTGAGCTGTTCGGTCCAGTTGTTTGCCTGCCACCGCCTGCGGCCACGAGTCTGAATGCCATCGGCCACGGAAGGAGCAGCATCTGTAGGTCGACCCAGGGACTTCCAGAAATGAAAGGAAAGCATGTGCTGTTTCTTGTGAAGCCTTGTCCCTTTCCTGGATGGGGCGAGAGTGGGTCACGTCATTCCAGAAATATTTTTAGTGTCTATTCCCTAGTCATACCGAAACCACTCTTGAGGGCAGAGAGAAGAGGCGCTGAGATGACAAGAGAAGGTTGAGGGTGGAGGGGGCCATGTGGGTTCTCACTGGAACCAGCCACATGCTCTATGTAATCTAGTACCGAGATGTCTAGCAGGCATGAAAGGATTCTTTACCCACTGCCATCTTTCACTCCCAAGTCTGACTAAATGGGTTCTTCCCCTTGTTCTTACATAAAATCCAAATTCTGCGTTGCATTCCAAACGAATTCAGGACGATCCAGAAAGATTTCATACTCTCTTCTAGACATATGGTAGGCTTTCTGCTTGCCTCAAAATCTATGCATTTTCTTTTTCTTTCATCTCAAATCAGATGAGTTCTGGTAATAAAACTTTTCATAGGAATAAAATATTCCATCCCTCTTTCTCCAAAGTTACACTCTATAAAACATAATCTGTTTGTTTCAAAATCGAAACCCTTCTAGAATCCTTACCGTGTTGACATGAAGTATTAAAAGGGCAATTTTCGGGGCACCTGGGTGGCTCAGTCGTTAAGCGTCTGCCTTCAGCTCGGGTCGTGATCCCGGGGTCCTGGGATCGAGTCCCACATCAGGCTCCCTACTCTGCAGGAAGCCTACTTCTCACTCTCCCACTCCCCCTGCTTGTGTTCCCTCTCTTGCTGTCTCTCTCTCTCTGTCAAATAAAATCTTTAAGAAAAAAAAAAAAGGGCAATTTTCAAAGACTTAAGACATAACACTTTAAATATGCTTTGACATATAGTCACTAAAAAGGAGCACATGGGGTCAAAAATGAACACTACTTCGAATCCCTACAGTAGCCAATAGATCTCAAAAAAAAATTCCTTAAACTTCTAAAACCGTGGCAAGACGATAAACCTTCAATTAAATATAGCCTGGGCTGCAGCCTCATGGTTCGTTTTCGCTGGCTGAATTCCAAACCTGCAGGGTGTGGCGTCAAAAGGCACAAAAGAACAACGAATCCACTTACCCTTCATGAGTACAGTGTGGCTTGGAGGGAGGTTCAGAGAGGAAATGTGACCCGTTGGCATGCCCCACGGACATGAAGCCAAAGTCCTAGTTCACTGGCTCTGAGTTACATCCATTTCAGATAATTCAGTAGTTGTGCAAGGGAATTTGCCAAGCACCCCAATGATGGAGGTTCTCTGCTGGCCACCCTCAGAACAGATCCTCGGGTGCTATCAGTGGAGAACCACGACTCTTGGTTTTGGTGAGATCTGGCCCTCATCACCTGCCAGGCCTAATTTCACCACTATACATAGGCTATGTGTCACTTATGCCGATTGAATAAAGCGCTATTTTAAACATCCACATTTGTGGGCAACAAAAATAACATCATCACCCATCCCCTTCCAACATGAATGCCACCCCCGCACAGAAAAATGTTCCTTCCTCTGGATAGGCGTGGGGGTAGGTATGGAGTGGGAGCCCCTACCAACCGAAGCATTCACCTTCCCATACTCGAAATACGGAGACCACAGCCCTGCCAGTCTCCCCATGACGATTTGCTTCTGCCCACATCATTGCCATTATAAACACAACATAAGGAAAGACTGGAAATACCAAGTACCATGGTGTGGATATAAGCCAGAGCGCGAGGTAGAGAATAAAAGAGAAAAGGAAACAGAAAGAAACAGATAGAGGGAGAGGAAGGGAATGAAAGAACAAGAAGAGAAGAGAGAATTTGCTAAATTTGCAACCAACTTTTTTGATTGTGGGGAACCAGACCTAATTGCACAAAGTCCTCGATTTCTAATGATAATAAAAACTTAAAAGTGACATTCACAGCTAAGAGTTATATAGCGCTTCCTGTGTGTGAGGCACAATTTGAAGCATGTCTAAACGCGAACGTATTAATTTATGTAATCCTCATAACAACCTGAGGGGTGAGGTATACTTTTTATAGATAGGAAAGCTGAGGCGCAGAGATGCTAAGAAATTATGGAGCAGGCAGTCTGGCTCCCGAGCTTGAACCTGAACCATGATGCTGCAGAACAGAAGCTTGCTGGCTTCTCTGCTCAAATGCTCTCCGTGGCACCCAAAACACAGTTAGAAGGGAATGAGGCACCCGTTAGGCAATTCCATCCACATGACCACAAACAAACCATGTAACTGTTTCTGTTTTTTTTTTTTTTTTTTTTTTAATATTACAACCTGTGTACACATTATGTACTCAGGGATTAAGGAACATGACCCTACAAATAAAATGAAATAAAATATAATTGGTTGCTTCAGGCAAGCAGAGTTAATTTCAATGCCCCATTCTAATCTTGCTTTGAGGCCTTGGACAATAAATCCTGAACACTGCCTCAAGCACTGTGGGCCATACACAGTCCAAAGAGGAATAGAAGGCAGGATTTCTGCCTATCAAGGCAATTATAGTCTAAGGGGGAGTTTTCCAGCACTTTCCATATGGCCCTGTCTGTTATGATAACTCGATGTATTTCAGCAGTTTCTCCTTGCAGTTGGCAAAGTACAAAATTGGAAGGTCAGATGCCCTGGGTGTAGGTTAAAGTATAATTGCTTAATGCCTGAAGTTATGAAAACCTGCTTCCAGAGTCTTGCTTCCTCCAGAGAGCACAGCCCTAGAAGAGCGCCCCAAGAGACAAAAAGAGAGGGTTATCCTAAAAGAGGTACTTACCTCCAAATTCTCTGTGCAGCTTTTTCTCTTTTCTAACTAAACGAAAGCCATTGTAGAAAAAACTCGTAAGAAAATCTTTTTCAAATAAAGTCCATTTTCAAAAAGTAAGGTTTCATTCAAATCACCAATTCTATTTAAAATTCAGACAAGCAGAGAATTTGGAATAGGACAGTATTAAAAGATTGAAAAAAAAGAGAAGAAGAAGAAACTCACAAATGGAAAACAATAACCAATTGTAAGGTAAAGAACTCCAAACTGCCTGCCCCCTGCATTTTCAGAGTTCTCCGTCAGTTTATGTTACTATGAAATACTCATTTGGTAGCCATCAAGCCTTTTATTCCTTAATATGACTATAGTCATTTTTTTTTTTTTTACAGATGAACTCAGTGATTGCCAACCTGATCTCAACTCTTGAGCAATTAACAGTGACTAATGTCACCAGCATTAACCCCTGTTAAGCAAGCATTCTTGCTTAGACCAGGCAAGGTATACTTAGTAGATATCTTTATATGGGATTTCAAAGAGCAACAAAGGAAATGACTCAGTGTCATTATTTTTATCTCTGTAGAGAAAGTTCTTAGCATTCCCTGAAAGTCTTGTGAAATGTATCATAGTATGAGAAACTTTAACGTGATTCAAGAAATTGAGAATGAAGGCCAGGCTATCCACCAGTTGGAAAAAGGATATGGTTGTATTTCAGGTCCCTGACAGTGGCCTAATATAATAGACCAATATATCATTCAAAAGGAAGAAAACTTACCAGTATAGACCACTAGCCGAGAAACAAAGAGATAGGTTTCAACTTGGACTCAAACTAGAAGCCAGACAACAGATTTACTAAACACAGACATTCTCAGGATTCTCTGGGGTGCAACAGGAGAGAGATATTTTCTGATTACTTCAAATTCTGTGTAAGGCTTCCCGTAAACACCTGCACACCTCTTCACACACACTGATGTGAAGGAGGCTTTCTGTTGGCCACAGCTTAATGCCGGAGTGTGACCAGCTGTTTCCCCTTCCTGGCCCAGGTGGGCACGCCTGAGAATTACATCTGAAGGAAAGGCATCACGTTATTTTTTATTTTTATTTGTTTATTTGTTTTTGCCAGGGGTGCCAGGAAGTGTTTATTTATGTGGCTACTGAGGTAAATATGTGCTTTGGCTTGTTTAATCCTCTCAAAAACACCACGAGAGAGCAATGATTATTCCCATTTTATGGCTAAAAAATTGAGGGCAGTGAAGACCTGTAGGAGCATGACTTTTCACAACTAATCGTGCTAGTGCCCTGACTGCCCAGTTCCGAGTGGCTCAAGCCCACCACGACGCTCAGCTGATGATGGAGCCCTCGGGCTGCGGAGGTCACAGGCTTATTGCCACCGCTGGCCAATTAGCTGTCCCACCAGCTGCCTGCACATGGGACCAGCTGGTCACCACAGAGTCCAAGGAAACGGAGTGGCAGGATTAGTGTAAAACTATCCCTGTGAATAAAAAAAAACAGCATGTACCCTGAGGATGAATAAGTAGCACTATCTACTTGTGCAAAGAGCATGTTGTTGTAGGAGCGTGCCATGCACATTGTAGATGCAACCCCTTGGCTATGCCCTTAAAACTTGGAAGGACAGGAAGAAACAGTTCACCACCAGAAATAAAACTTTGACGTTCAAGCCCGCACACAGAGGGCGGAGGTGGTGCGAAAAGATTCTTTACTTTTTCCCCTCCAGTCAGGATGGGTGTCAAGGAGTTGCCTCTCTCTGGTCTCCTGCCCTCCTCCCCCTCTCCTCTCTCAGTGGTCTCCTAGATGTTGCCCTCCCTTTCCCATGTCCATTTCCCCTTGGCCCCTGACAGACCTTCCATCTGGTTCTCTCTTGAAGGAAGAGTGGAGGTTTTGGTGTTTCAGATCTTACTGGATAAGGGAAAATTATCCTTTCCAGACCCGTCTCAAAGTGAAACGCTGACAGGACAAATAAATATTTCTCTGTGTAATACTGGCCATTTCAAATAGCCTAACTCTGTCCATTTCTCCAGACTCGGCTCTTGGCTATCAGTTACCCCAGCCTTCAGGAGGCAGGGTCCCTGAGCGGGGAGTTGCTAAGGGTCCGGGACAGTGGGTCAGGGAAGATGCGTCATTAGGCTTTAAAAGTTGCTGGAAGTTTTTCCAGGTTGGAGTTAAACAGACTTTAAATAACCCATCAACTCAGCTGGCTGTCTACAGAATAACACAAATGACATTTCTGTGATTTTAGACAGGAATTTTTTTTTTTTGTCTTTTAATTCTTCATATGGCATTTTGGGGCTAAAAATCATCTTTCTATTTTCTGTTCCTTTGGGAAATATTTCCCTTTCCCTCATTTCTGATTTCAGACCTTAGCGATTTCAAACATGAGCCTTTAAAGTTACACTTAATATTTTATTTTTCAGCTTTCTATTTTCTATGACTATTTGGAATATTATGAAAATTGTTTAAGATCTCATTTCTTTCCTCGCTTCAAATCTCACATTCCAATCTGCTCCAAACTCAAGTTTCGAGATGTAAATTAAGCAACTTTTTAGAAAACATTCTGACGGTTTCTATCTATCAAACAGAATAGGAATATTAGGGTTTAGTAATATATGTGCAGGGATGTTTATTGCAACATGTTGTGATAGCAAAAAATTGGAAATCACCTAAATATCAATCAGTAGAGGCATGGTTGATTGATTACAGTGCATGCATGCTATGGCACATTGTGCAGACATTAATTCTGCAGACATTAAATGAACAGGAACATATGTTCCGGTCTTGAAAGAATTTCCACAAAAAGAAAATTACAGACGAAAATGTATTGGCATGATTCCATTTCAAAGACAACAATAATAAAACTCATTAAGGGAATATATAGTTGTATCAACAGGAGATGTATAGATGCATAAACACCAAACTAAAATTGTTTTTGTGGGGCGCCTGGGTGGCTCAGTCGTTAAGCGTCTGCCTTCAGCTCAGGTCATGATCCCAGGGTCCTGGGATCGAGTCCCTCATCGGGCTCCCTGCTTGGCGGGAAGCCTGCTTCTCCCTCTCCGACTCCCCCTGCTGTGTTCCTGCTCTCGCTATCTCTCTCTCTGTCAAATAAATAAAATCTTTAAAAAAAAAAATTGTTTTTGTGTACCGGGAAGGTAAGATTGAATAATTACTATAAAATTTTCCTTTACACAGCTTGCTGTTTGAATGATTACAACAAATATGCTTTTCTTTTGTAATAGAAAAAAAGAATTTTATTTTAGAAAAAAATTTATTTCCTCTATAAACTTTCCTTAAGTTAAGCCCATTCAGCTTAGAACTGAAGCAAAGAACTCTTTGCTTCAGTTGTAGACCAAGTAGACCAAGACATGGTTACTGCCCTCTGCCCTCCCCCTCTCCTCTCTCAATGGTCTCCTACACTCGCCCCCCCCTTTTGCCACCCCCACTTCCTTATTTTATTAATGTAGGGAAAGAAGTTCAGAGAATTTAAGTGACTTGCCCAAGGTCACACAGCGATGAGTAGTGGACGAAGACTAGAATCCTTTCTCCTGATGCCAAATGTAGTGCTTTCTCCTGTATTGCTCAAACCTGGTCACCAAAGTGATCAAACGGAAGAGGAGACTCAACTTCGTTCTCCAAAAAATAGGGGCATATTCCAAAAACAAGCAAATAACTTCATTGTGGCATCAAGTTTTATCCTAAAAACTAATATCAGTTATATCAACTACTGCTACATGCAAAAATATAGATGCATCTTACAAATGCAAGGTTAGGAAAAGAAGCCAGCTGCAGAGGAAATATACTAAGTGATGGCTATTGCTGGGGATGGCGTCAGAGAAGGGGCAGACGGGGGCTCTGAAAGAACTCCGTTTCTTCGTCTGGGTGCTGGCTGCCTGGATGCATCCACTGTGTGAAAGTATAGCAAACTGTACGCTTATGATCGTTCACTTTTCCCGTATGCATGTTAGGCACTATGTTCATTAAAAATTAATCTGATTTTTACACACAGAATATTCTCGTATCTGTTGTCATACATATTTTTTCAAGTCTTGAGCTAAAGTTGATTGTTTATAGAAATATGCAGTATTCATTTTGCCACTTCACATAGCACTCGGCAAATTCTGGGAGTCTCTAGAAGTGTCAATACCCTGGTATTGATGAGAGGCATGGGGTCATGGCCATCTCTGGCCGCAGCAATAGGTCAGGATATTCTGGGACAGTCAATAGAGTGTTCCAGAGCTTGGGCAGTGGAGTCGCACTGCCTGAATTTGAATAATGACTCCACCTTTCCTGGCCATATAACTGAGGACAAGTAATGTAACTTCCTTTTACCCCAGTAGGGTACACCTCAATAGGGGTGTGAGGATTAAATAGGATAATCCATTTAAAGCACTTTGTACAGGGACTGGCCCATAGTAAGCACGGGGATAAATGTTAATAATTGCTAACTATTGCTAGGCTGTGAGCAAATTTTAACCCTTCTCCCTTACACAGGTCTCTCCCATCCTCACCCCCAAAGCTAGGACACCACACGTTAATTTGTATGTATCAGATGCTCCATATTTTTTTCAGTTGAATTGGGTCCAGTGATTCCCCGTGGTCTGTAGGAGAAAGTCCAATCTCCTTCAGTTTCATTTAAGGTTGCCCTTCATTTCCTAACCTCAAAAATTGGAAGCCAAGTAACTTGTGCAGAAGGAATACACAGAAAACTTTGGGTGGTTTGGTTAGAGCATGATTAGGGCAGATGTGTATGCTAGATTTTGTGGTTTTCAAAAATTGTAATAAAATTTTTTTGTGCTGTTTCAATTTTCAGTAGCAAATGTGTGTGTAGAGGATCTTATTAAAACTGACTTATTTGGAAAAAAAAACAAAAACAAAAACAAAAAACAACTACCTACCTATTTTCCAGGTTCAGTTTCTTCACTGTTCTATATTAATCCCCTGTTCCAATCACACAAGTCTAAAACCATTTCCAGTATGCCTTGCGCTTTTCTCTCTGAGTGTTTCTTTGCTTGTCTTGCATTCTCCCTACTTCCTGAGACGGCCTTCCTCCTCTGTACCTTCCGTAACTTCACGAATCTTTTAAGACTGATTAAATCGATCTCCTATCGGGGCACCTGGGTGGCTCAGTTGGTTAAGCGACTGCCTTTGGCTCAGGTCATGATCCCGGAGTCCCAGGATCGAGTCCCGCATCGGGCTCCCTGCTCAGCAGGGAGTCTGCTTCTCCCTCTGACCCTCCCCCCTCTCATGCTCACTCTATCTCATTCTCTCTCTCAAATAAATAAATAAAATCTTAAAAAATAAATAAATAAATAAATTGATCTCCTATGGCACTGCTTCTAATCTTTTTTAATTCACAAAACCCTTTGAGAATCTGACAACTTCAATTTGATGATTCTCCTGGAAATAAATATGTACTTATATACAAACCATCCCGTTTCGGAGATTTCACAATCCCCCTAAACCTCGGTCCAGCCCCCCATCTCCGGTCTTTCGGCAACCATCACCATCACAAAGTGACTCTTACTCTCAGTGTCCACAGTAATTCCTCTCTGGATGAATACATTGTTTCTTCTTTGGCTGTTTATTCCCACTCTTATGTGTTTTTGGTTTTTTTTTCCTCACACGGAGAATGTAAGATGTTTGGAGACTGGCCCATTATATCATGCAAGAGACTCCTGGGTCAAGTGAGATCTCTGAATACATAATCTTTAAAAGGTCAGGGGTCATCAATCAAGAAAGACTGTTTGCTGTAAGCTCAGAAAGCTGACCATTTTCTGCCAGCAGCAGGGGTGATCAAGGGCGCGAGGAGATCCGACTTTCACCCCTGAGCATGTAGGCTTAGTGGAATTACAAGGAAGGAGAAATCAGACAGATACATTTCAAGCCTGTGGACCCTTCTTGTATTTATAACAACATGTTTTCCTAGTAACAGTTTATTTTGCTGAAAACATTTAAATAAAAACTTCCAGAGCCTCTATGAGAAGATGGTTTTGCATTCCCCAAACACCTGCCTGATTTTAATGTGCTACTATTTTAGTCCCTGTAAACATATACTCCCTTCCATATGACTGGAGTTGGTCTCTGTATAATTATCACACACACGGCCTCTAAGAATAGAAATAGGTGCAGAGGATTTTTTTTTTTTTTTTTTTTTTGCTAACTCTGGTGAACTGTGCTCTCTGTATGCCTTTAGTAGCTAAAGAAACAAACTTATGGGCAAGAAAACCATTGCTAACTCAACACAACACACTTTTAATACAGCAGTTCACAAAACATTCTCTGACTTTGGGATATGATCTGGATAAAACCTAACAGACTATTCAGAAATAGTCCTGAATCGCTCGAACCTCATTTCCTTCTCTATTCCTTGTGAATTCCAAGATCTGACAGATAGAAACCCCACCTTAGTAACAATCAGATTTGGATTCGTTCTTGGGCCCAGGAGACATCCATCCCATGGGCCTTCTTGCCCTCTGAAGGCCCATTTAATTCAGAGGAGTCACAGACTGGTTGGGCTTCTAGGACTGTGCTCAAGGTAAACAGCAAGTAAGACCAAAATTATCCTTGGAAATCCCGTAAGTTGCTCGTAAAGTGTGATTTCACGGTTTTGAGTATACAACTTATATAATATAATATGTGAATCTGCATAGTTATGTAAAATATGTAACATACAAGAGCACGTTTATTCAATATATAATAATTACAAAATAACATTTGGTAACATTTTATTTCCAAGCCTCCCACCCCCACAGAGTGGTTGAATTTGCATAAATCAAATGCACTTGAATTCAAGAATGCTATTTCAGACATTAGAGATACCTTTTGGCCTCTGAGTTCTGTCCTAAAGCCTTGCTTCCTGTTCTGGGCTCAAAACAAGCCCATTTGGGACCAGTTGTATACCTTAGATACTGTTTCCATGCGAAAAGTTTAATGAATACCAACAATCTTAATCGGCCAAATCAAATAGTCACACGAAACCTGTGTCTGGGCACCACCAGACCCATCTGATTATCTAGAAAGACTGGCAGGTTTTTCTTTCCCAGACACAGCCCCGTTCTTTTCAAATTCCTATTTGTTATTTGCTGCCTTTCTTCTATGAAATGATTCGCTCACCTGGTTGACTTTTGGAGAAGTACCTGAGGCGTTTTTTTTTTTTTTAAGCCGTTGAATTTAAAATATGTTCCATTTCTGATACTGTAGAACATAAACTATTTGAAATGGCTGAAGTGAATGCTTCACGTAGGTGTATTTGTATGTGCAGTGGGAGTGGGGGTGGGGAGGACCGGAGTTCACAACTTCTAAGCAAAGTGTTTCGCCTCTCAGAATGGACTTCTAGACCACACAGTTACCCTTTTGCTGGGGAGGGGTGTGTCGTCCTCAGTTCTCACTTTGCAGAGCTGCACTTTTTAAAGTTCAGCTCAGACAGCTGCTGGTACAAAGAGGACCATATGAAGACTCTGTGGAGAGAGTAAGAATGTTCTCCCCTGTGTCTGGTGAGTAGAGAATGTAGAACACTCTTAATGAGACACCAGGCAGCTCTGTAACTGTGGTAATAATAGCTAATAGGGTCAGGGTGAGGGTTAAGGGAGGTAAGACATGCGAAGTGCTTAAAATGTCGTCCAGAGTACAGGGAGGCTTCCACTGGTGTTGGTGCTGCGCACAAGGGTGGCCTCATGACTCCAGACACCCTGGAAATGAGTTTCGATCATTTTGGATCTTTTTGGAACCATCTTGTGAAGTTTCCATAGCTTACTGGCCCAAGATACATCCAAGGTATATACAAAAAGCAAGCAGAGATCATCTTTAATACTCAATATTCATTTAGAAACAAAGATTCAGCCAAGCCTTTCCTCTTTGATAGCCTCAGGGGGGAAAGGAGTGGGCTCGTGATTTCCCTGTTGGAGGATGAGTAGAGATCTGCAGGAGGAATGAGTATGTAGGTCATTTAGTTCAACCTGCTTACTGTAAGGCCAATAAAACGGAGAACAGGGAATGCACCAAGATAACGAATACTTGTCACCATCAGTAGGTCTATCCTACACTAGGTCTTCTCCCCTCATTTGTCAATTTCCATGGAGAAAGGAAAACCAAAATCACGTTTAACCATGAAATTGAAACACAACCCAATCTCCTTTAAAGAAAGCAAACTCTATGTAGATTTTTAAATTAATCCTGCTACGGAGATAGAACTAAGCCCACAAAGTTTTCAGATACTCGACCAAAGCTATAGTTGAGTGGAAGCTCCTACACTTTTAGATGATCTTTGAAAGAAAGATTTCCAAAGTAGCTTCAAAGAAATTCAGAGGAAGACAGGCTACAAGGGAAGTAGAACTCTCCGGAAGCCACAGTGGCCACTAAGAGAAATTAGGCCTTGTGGTCATCTCAAGATATGTGGTCAGCTCAAGACAGCTCAAGACATGAAGGCCTTCCCAGCCTTACAGAAGAGGAGAGCCAACTGTTACATCCAGGCCTCAGGAGAAGTGAAAGACTGGATTGCAGGGAAGAAGAAGCATAGTGAGGTCTGTGCGCCAAGAAAGCTTTGCCAACAGCCCCATCTGTGGTAAGCTCTTTGACACTTGTGTCTCTCGAACCTAAACCTAGGACAAATCCAGTAGCAATCAACTATGAGGGTGATGTCAGAGTAGAAAGGGTCTGGGTCTGAAAGAGCTGCGAAGGATTTATATTTGGGGCATCTGGAGGCATTGTGGCTGGGACACAGTCATTATTTAAAGGACTCGAAGTTATAACCATGGAAAAGGGGTAAGCACCAAATCCAAACCAGATATGAAGACAGAGATGAGAAAACAGCAAGGTAAAGAGAAGGCTAAGATGCAGGGCAGACAGAAATAGGTTGGGGAACGTGGTTCTGAAGCAGAAACTGGGAATGATTTACCCCAATCACACTTTATACTCAGCACTCCATCAAAACTGCTCTTGTAAGAGTTACAGATGAGTCCTTGGATTAAACAATGGTTTACACTGTTTAATACAAAGGTCTACTTTTTTCAGCAGCATTGGACACAGTTGATCATTCCTTCTTCCTTGATTATAAGTTTCTTCATTTGGTTTCCGGGAAACTACATTGCTTGGAGCTCCTTCTACCTCATTGATTGCTCCTTCTGTCTTTCAGGGTTGTTCCTTTCTTCTCAGTACACGGTCTTCTTTTTTTTCTCCATATATATACTTTCACTTTGTGATTTCACCCAGTAACATTCTGTACTTTCAGTATAATTTACATAGCAATGATTCCCAAATGAATATCTCTATCCTAACCTATCTCATGAACTCCAATTCAGGTCTCTGCTGAGGTGTTTAATGGACACCTCAAACTTCATATGTCCAAAATTGAACCCCTTATTTTATCCCCACATCTCTTTTACTTGTAGCTATTCCCATTTCAGCTGATGGAAGCTCCATCCTTCTAGACGCTGTGGCCAAAATCCTTGGTGTCATCCTTGAACCGTCCCATTCTCTCACATCCTGGCCAATCCATCAGCAAATCCTATTGGCTCTGTCCTCCAAATATATCCAGAGCCCTCCCTCTTCTCCCCACTTCCTCCTCTTCCTCCCCTGCTCTCAGCTCCTAGCTTCTCTGTCCTGATTACTAAAGCCGGATCCCAAGCATTCCTGCTGTTTTAACCTTTTCCCTACAGCCTAACTCCAACAGAGCAGCCAGATTGTTTCCTTCTGGAAGTGTAAGTCAGAGCATGTCATTCTCCTGCTCAAAACCCATTTCCCACAGAGTTAAAGCCAGATTCCTTATAATATTCAAAAGACCCGACATGAGATCAACCCCTCCCCCCAACTTCTCTGACTTCATCTTTATTTCTCTCCCTCTTGCTTGCTGGTCCAGCCATAATGGCCTCTTCACGGTTTTGGAAAACAGGAGGTACTGTTCTACTTTTGCTGTTTACACTGGCTATCCCCTCTGCCTGTAACACTCTTCCCCAGTTACCCACGTGACGACCTCCCTCTGCCTTCTTTAAGTTCCTGCTTAAGGTCAATTTCTCCATGAGGTCTACCCTGGCCACCCTATTTAAAATTCCAAACTGCTCCCAACGCCACTACTCTGATGTCCTCTCACTGCTCAAAATTTTAAATCGTACTTACTATCTTCTCATATATTATAAAACATAATCCTTTACACTCACCTATTATGTTTTCACATGTGACTATCTGCACTGTTAGAAAAAAAAGCTCGACGAGGGCAGGGTTTCTGTCTGTTTTGTTGACTTACATGTTCCAAGGGTCTAGCAGAGGGCCTGCTATGAAGTAGGTGCTCTGTAAATACGTGTTAAAGAAATACACGACGCAGAGAGTAAGGGGGTGAGTCTTGAGGCTCTGGGGAGAGAAGACTTCTAAAGAAGCGTGAGGGGTGAAGCAAGAAGACCAGCAAGCAGCCTAGCATTCCAGCTCAGGTGAGATCTGATGGCACTTGGACAGGTGGTAGCAGCTGAGTAATCCCGTTTCTGGCCCATCCTCCTTATCTGAACAGAGCTAGCCTCACTGTTAGCAAGTGCTGTACAATATGTCCCCATCTGGTCCTGGCCTGACTTCTCAGTTTTGTTAGATAGCATCTCGTTAAAGCCCAGCTCCAATGTTTATATCCATGTGAAGCCAAAACAGACTTGTGCCCCACCCAGCTGAATTCATTGTTACCTTTCCTTGTCTCCACAGTATCTTGCCCATACCTTTTCTATAATGCTCATTGCACTGTATGAAAATTAGAACGTATATCTTTACATAGCCATAAATTTGTGCTTCCCCGGGTAGATTGTGAGCAAATCTGTTTCGTTGCGAACAGCAAATATGTTTCGTTGCTACTTCTCTTTGTAACAAAACCAAGATTAATGCCTGCCCATGGTAAATGGTCAGCAAATAAATAACAATTATTTTAGATCCAGCTCCATTCATTTCATTTTAAAGAGGGATATCTTTTTGCCTTGAACAGTTCGCATGTAATCATACGGTCACAACAGATGCAAAATGATTCTTTCTCAGAGAAGTCATGCATTTTTACAATTTAAAAAAAAATTTTTTTAAGGAGGGGGACCTCCATTTCTACAATTAAAAAAAAAATTTTTAATGCAGGATCGTTCAAGCATCATATCCTGTTTTCTGGCTTTGTTTTTGTTTTTTTTTTACCAGAAAAAAAATTCAGAATTTCAGGCGATCGCTCATTAAGTCCCAAGTTGGCGGCCTTGACAGTGAAGCATGTCTTCGGCTCTAAAGAAACAGATTAAACTACTTGTGCTGTCAGCCTGAAGCATTTGGCAGCTGGCCAGAACTGCCTAAGAATTTTTTTGTCTTTCTTATTCTCTTCCTTTCTGCCAGGCTCTCCCAGTGAGTTCATTTGCAGAACCAAATGAAAACCAATCCCTTTTATGCAAACCTTCCTGAGGCAGCAGGGCTATGTTTGGTCACAAGAGCAGTGATTCGTGCTGTGGGAGGCCGGGTGGTGATTTCTCCCCCGCCAGGCCTCGCCAAGGTCCTCCCCACCACGCAGTGACGAAGGGAAGGATCAAACGGCCCTCTCGAAGCCAAGCTCCATCAGACTTGCCTTTGCTAAATATAGTGCCCTCCAATAAACACCATTGTGAATTTGCAGTTTGCCTGCTGGCGAATGTATTGCCACCTCCATCAAAGTTTGATGCATTCATGGATGTATTTAGATCTTCCTGGACCCTCTCTGATCGACTACAATCCGAAGCAAATTTTCTTTTTTATTTTAAAAATACGTTCAATCGTTTCCACTCGGCACTTTAGATAAATTAAAAAAAAAAAGAGTTCTGAATCAGGGAAGGCTGAATGAATAAAGTTTAACCACAGACAAGGTTGTGGTCTCGGCAATTCTTAAAAATACCACCTTAGGTCAGGCTGCCAAGATCTATGTCCTGTGTCCATGAAGTGGCTCTTCCTCCAGTCAGATAAGGACTGGGTAGATCAAACTAAGATAATCATTGCTTTAGACAAATTCTCCTGAGCAGTGTCTGCTGGTATAATTGTCAGAATATGCTCTGTGTTCTTGTCTGGAAGGCTCTGATGGTCAAGGTGCTGTACTTATTTTTGGTTGACGTTCACCTCTGATCCTGATGGAAAGTAAACATCTTTGTTCTGTAGCCAGCACCTGATCCTTGGGCTTCTGTTCACTCTTAACCTAAAAAAAGATCAGGAGACAAAGCACACCCGGCACGCAAAGTTCAACAGCAGTGGGGACAGGGACAAAGAACACTGTCTTCAGCAGGAGGATTAGGGGTCACCACCAGAGGACGGGAAGTTTTGAGCTGACTTTGGCCCCTGGGGCCCCAAGCAGGTGGGAGAGGCATGGGGATCTGAATAACCACCCCCAGGCAGAGCCCACTCGCTGTGGTGCATGTGAGAGGTGACACTTTCTTCAAGATGAGCTTCCCGCCCCATGGGGTTCGACTGCTTCCACATTTACAAAAGAAGAAAGCTCCTGACTTCGTCCGTCTATGGTTTTTAGCATCTGTGATTTGGGGAAGTAGGTTTTCACTCCTCCACAGACCAATTTCTTCTTCATTAGTTTATCCAGTCAACCCAACAAATTAGCGTCCCAATTTTAAGAAAACAAATATTTCAGCCTTGAACCAGACAGAAAAAAGAAATAAAACATAATGTTATGTTAGCCGAATAGGAGAGAAGTAGATTCTAACAGGACAAAAGAAAGGAAGAGCCTTTTTTTTTTTTTTTTCTGCTTTTTTTCCTTTTTCTTTCTGTGGTTAGCAGCCATTTGTGTATCCTTTATGTGCTCAGTTACTCAGTCTTCTAAATGAGTGTAAACTAGGGATTTATGCATTTGCAAGATGGAGCATCCCACTCTGGGAAAATCCAAAATAATACCCCAGAAATGATTTACAACATATGCATTAGGCATGGTTTTCTTCTTCACCAGAGGATTGCTCAAGAGGTTCCTTTAAATCAGAACTGGGCAGACTGAAGCTTTTACAAACAGCTGTCGAGTGGTGGGAAGAATCAAAAGATCTCAATTAATGTCCCAGCCCCAGCATTCAGTAGCTGTGTGACCTGGAGCACGTAAGTCAGTGAACCTTTCAGAGCTTCCATTTCCTCTTCTATAAAACAAAGATAACAACACCTACTTCACAGACTTGTTAGGATCAAATGAGGTAATTTGTGTGGAAGGGCTTAGTTAACATAACCCATTTATTTGTGAATTCAGAGAACATTCAGGGAGCATCTGCTATGTGCCAGGCACTGTTCGGTGCTGGTCGTGTGATCTACACAGCATGGGGCACTTTCATTTGCGATTTTCATCTGTTAGCGACTTCCAGCTTGTGTGGAAATTCGGTCTGTATGCGGTACACCCACACCTTCTTAGAAATCCAGCAAGTGGGTAAACTGAAGGGCAGTGACACACATCCATTTACTTCTCCACAGAGTTCAGATGCACCAGGAATGGTGAACAAGTCCAGAAGACTTACCATCCTTACTGCCTCATGTGCAGCAAAGGGAGGTGCCCAGACCCCAGGCTTTCCCAAACACAGGAGGGAAAGAAAATGCCTCTTGGTGTGTGGGTGCAGACACTGCCGAGGGCCTCGCCATTGGGGAGACTCTCACAAGTTCCCCTGCAGCCCATTCTCTGAGCCCTTGAATGGGTCACCATGGCAGGGTGTCCGTGATGAGGGGGGTTTCTATGTTCCAGAGCCACGCCGTGTCGGTGGATATTCCGCCCTGATGCCAAGTGCTCCGAGCCACCTCCTTGTGTCCTGCCCCAACGCCTGCAGCCATTCACACTCCTCTCCTCTCCCGGCGCCCTTGTGGAGCAAGGACTGTTTCTGTCTTGCATTGGATCCTGAAAGCTACCATTAGCCATCCAGCCTTACCCTTACCTCTTCTGTTTAGCTGGGCTTATATACTTCACATGACATTTCTCGAGAAGCTATGTAGACTTCTCTGGAAAGTCTTGTTTGCACAACCATAGGAAGCAAGATGGTAGCACTGCACAACCTGAAGGGGCTGCAAGCTGAATACATTGCAGTGGGGGTCAGTAGAGTCTTCTCTAGTGTAGGGTAGTATACAGCCTGTCGGGCCGTCTGTGGGGTAGCCCCGATAGGAAAACTAGAAACTCTGGAATATTCCTCACAGCTGAATCAGAAGTTGATCACATACACACTCTCTCCCACACTGCCGCAAATTGTTTTGGTCACTTTAACCTAACTTTCTAGTCAGCACTGGAGAATGTTCCAAGTACAGGCATTCTTAATGCCTTGGAAACTGCCTCCTCTCCTCCTCCTCATGCACATTGTCAGAGCCTTCGTGCGGGACTGTATCATCTTTCCCCTGAATTACTGTAGCCATCCATCTCCTATCTGGTCTCCCTGCTCTCAGTCCCACCTCCCACCACCATCCATTTTCTCATGTTGACAGGGTGACCCATCTAAATCACAGACCTGGCCAGGCAACCCTTTAATGACTTTCTATGGCCTTCAGGACAAACTCCACACTTCTGAGCGTGGATACAGTACCCTTCATGATTCTGGCCCCTGCTCCCACCTTCTGTTTCTGAAATAGTGTACTGGCTCACGTCAGGTCAAGGCTTTTGTGTTTGATACTCATTTGGCCTAGACTGCCCTTCTGCTCTTCTGCCCCCTTCTCCTGAATGAGCCCGGCTCAGATGTCACCTCCCCTGGGTGTAATTTGAAGGCAAAAGTGGGACCAGGTATTCAGCAATGAGAACACTTCTTCAGCCCCCAGAGTGCTGAAAAGTAACAGTCTTGCAGAAAGGTCAGAAAGAAGGTCATGCCTCTCCCACCACACACTGATTCGTAGGTATTAGATGCTAGTGGCAAGAAGTTCAGAGAGCTATCCACAGAGTAGGGGCCATGCCGAGCCCATCCCACTCTGTTCCTTCCTGGCCTCTGGGCCACCACACAGAGATGATCAGATGGCAGAGAGGTCCCAGGAGGGTCAGCCTCAAGTTGCATGGGAAATAAAAATCAGAAAATGTAGCAGGAAAAGTTGAAGCTCCGGACCCTGAAAAACCGAACTCTGACTCAACAAATCAAGAACTTAATGCCTTTCTGTGAATTGTGCAAGACTGTTGAATCTCAGATCTGTACCTCTGAAACAAATAATGCAATCTATGTTAAGAAAAAAAAGAAGAAGAAGAAGGTAGCGGGAGGGGAAGAATGAAGCAGGGGAAATCGGAGGGGTGGACGAACCATGAGAGACGATGGACTCTGAAAAACAAACTGAGGCTTCTAGAGGGGAGGGGGTGGGAGGACGGGTTAGCCTGGTGGTGGGTATTGAGGAGGGCACATTCTGCATGGAGCACTGGGTGTTGTGCACAAACAATGAATCATGGAACACTACATCAAAAACTAATGATGTATCAGGAAACAAACCAAGGGTTGCTGGAGTGGGGGGGGTGGGAGGGATGGGGTGGCTGTGTGATGGACACTGGCGAGGGTATGTGCTATGGTGAGCACTGTGAATTGTGCAAGACTGTTGAATCTCAGATCTGTACCTCTGAAACAAATAATGCAATATATGTTAGGAAAAAAAGAAGAAGAAGAAGGTAGCGGGAGGGGAAGAATGAAGCGGGGGAAATCGGAGGGGTGGACGAACCATGAGAGACGATGGACTCTGAAAAACAAACTGAGGCTTCTAGAGGGGAGGGGGGTGGGAGGATGGGTTAGCCGCGTGGTGGGTATTAAAGAGGGCACGTTCTGCATGGAGCACTGGGTGTTATGCACAAACGATGAATCATGGAATACTACATCTAAAACTAATGATGTAATGTATGGGGATTAACATAACAATAAAAAAAGAAAAAAAAAAGAACTTAATGCCTTTAAACCGAATTCTGGCCCATTAGATCAGGAGATCTAATATCTTTAGATCTCCGTTGCTCATTCCCTTGTGGAAGGATTGGGCTCTGTCCAAGGTTTGCATATTGTGCTGCACCCAGCCCTAGGTGTTCCAGAGGCTTTTCAAGGGCCACATCAGGAGAAGAGAAAGAGCAGAGAGGGGGATGAACACAATTCCTCAAGATCACCTCCATTGCTGTCAGATGTTCTGTTCTTCTGTGTAAGAGTCCATCAATGGTGCTTCAAAAGCAAAACAAGACGCTAAAAGAAACTAATAAACAGTAGATATGTCATGACCCAACCTGTGCTCCACTTTCTCCTGGAGTTAAGTAAGACTTGTTGGCTGATGCTTCAGGGGTAATGGGGCACTGTTTCCGGCTGCTTCTGCTGTCCCCTACCCGCTGGGCTGCCGACTGTCCGAGGATCAGTTGGACTTTGTCCCCAAACCTCTCAGTGTCAGTTGCACTTGTTGATGATATTCTTTTAATCACATATTATATAAGCCAGTGAACTGAGAGTCCTTTTTTCTACGAATACTAAGGAGAATGCTTTGGGAAGACTTAATAAAAAACAAGTGACTAAAAATATTGCTGTGGAATTATGTATGGGGAAGTCAACTCTGTACGGGCAGATTGTAAAAATCTAGATGGAATCTACTCTCAGACTGTTCCACGAGTATCTTGGAATTCTAATTCCACTGTAAAGAAATCAACCTGGAACTTGTACATGGTGTATCAGAAAGTGGGGTTCACTGAAAAGGGGCAGCAAGCTAACTCCAAACAGCATGTCCATACTCAGATCAAGCCTTGGCCCTACATCAGTCACTGGAAAATAGACATCTATGTTTTAAGATAAATAAAATGTTTAGATAGATAGATAGATATACATATTATTTTTATGATTCCCCACTTTGAGACAGACCAGAAAATATTCCTTCTGTAAAAACAAGCAAGAGAACAAGCAAGCAAACAAACCCACAGCAACAGTCCAGGCTCTGAGTTTCTGTTGGCACTTTTTTTTTCCAAACAGAGAAGTCACTTCTATTGAAGGGGACCCTGGCTGGCCTTGCATTCGTGCAGCTGTCAGGCTCAATGGCCACTATAACACAGACAACATGGTCATTTCCAACTACAACAGGTGTCCCTGATTTTAAGTCTTTCTTAAATTTCAGCAGAGACTGCAGTATGATCATGAAAAAAAAAAAGTTGGACCAGAAGAAGAAAGATAGTCGGGGGTGCAGAGTGAATGGTGTGACCTGGAGGATCTCTCTCTAACTGGTCAGTACATTTGGAGTGCCAGAGAGCTCTGCTTGGCAAACCCACCATTACAGAGATTTACCGATTCTGCTTTCAACTGAGATCAGTTGCCAAATGACTTGTCTCATTTTTGTTGGGTAGGGACAGCATGCTGATCATACAAATCTATGTATGCCCAGTGATCATTGTAACTGCGTACAGCAAAATTAGCATGGCTAGGGGCCAACAGAAATGTGCCGACTAGGTAGGCGTTGACCTAAAAAGTGTAATACGTTAGTGCAAGGAAGATGCGTTACATTCTTTGGTAGAAGGTATAGCCATTCTGAAATCAGAGTGTGGATCCCTGGGGTGCAAAGCAGTTTGTGAAAGACGAAATGTTTTTTCAGGAGTCTCTATGATCTGTAATTAAGTACAACCTTTAGTAAACAAATCAAGAACTTAATGCCTTAAATGGCAGATAAGGCATGAGCCTTCAAAATGGCATCTTGTCCTCCATAGAGTTCTACTGAGGAAAGTGGACTAGGTCTTAACATCTTTGCAAAGCAAACATCTACTACATCCTACCACTGTCTGACGTCCTCAGCCTCTCTTCCCTGTGATAGTCATTATCTTAGTCTAGACATATTTGTACATATTAAAATATATTTTCTCTTTATAACACAGTTGAAATCACATCTTGTATACTGTTCTGCAACTTTCTTTATGCATCTTATTTTTAAAGCTCTACCATAAGGTACAATTCTATGTATTTCCTAAAGATTATTTAGCTAGCTAGTTCATGTCTTACTTTATTGTGGGGATATGGGCATAATAGTAAAGAAAAAATGATTAAAACAATACAGAAGGATATAAATAAAAAAAACTGTTGACAATCTGGGAGATACAAGAGGTAGTCTAAGAGGTGAGGAAGGGGTGACATCTGAGAATAAGTAATTTCTATCAAGAGCAGGAATAGGCCTGCTCTGATGAGTCTTTCCATCTTCTGTAAAGTTCAAGGTTCTATGAGCATCTGCTTAATTTCCCAGGGAGCAATCTGTAGAATAAAACTGGAGAAATGTCAGGAAATGTCCCCAACTTTGTCATTATTCCTAACTGATTTCTGCTAGTTTATAGCACCTCAACTAAGGTACTAATTAGGTGGGAGTAAGAGTTTTTGAAGGTCAGACTTTCTAGTAGAATGGGAGTCAAGCCATCATGAGGTCTGTTTATTCCTTTGGTGAATAATTTTCCTTTCATCCAGGACTGTGCCTACTTTTTTTGTAGGGAGGCTGAATGAGCTTAACAAAGTCCTCTAAATTAAAAGAGCCAACTGGAGGATAGTTTTTAATTGGATAAAAAGGTGTGGTCCCAGTCTTAATCAATAGGAAGGAGTCATGGAGTTCCACAAGAGAGGCATTGGCTTTGGGGTCAGACCATATGCTTGGGTTCAAATCCAGAGTCTACTACATACTAACCATGTGATCTAGGCATGATTCGACTCTCAAAGCCTCTATCTCCTCATAAGTAAGCTGAGGTATAGTAACCCCCTATTATAGGGCTATTGGGAGAAGTAAATAAGATAATGTCCGTTCTCATTGGCTAGGTCCCTGCATGCACTGGGTCAGGCACTGTGCTAGATTTCCAGAGAAGGACACATGCTAAGTATATGGTAGGCAATCATTAAAGACTTGTTGACTTGACTCGATCTCATGAAGTAACAGGGATACTCAAAAAATAAACAAAACAAATAGGAGACCATCACTGATAGAGCTTTGGAATGGTGCTATAAGGGAGTAGATTAAGCAACTCTTTTCACATAATGCTCCCCTGGACTCCTTATCCAGAAACAGACATAGACAGAAGGAACAGGGAGGAGGAAAATCAGATACTTCTTGAGACTAAAAGAAAAATTATACAAACAATGAATACAGTATATCCCCTGTAGGGTGATTATTAATGAAAAATTCTGTTGCAAAGGGCCATGGCTTAAACTCTGGCCCTATTCACTTCCAGGATACAGATATCTGGTGCAGTATTTCTCGATCTCAGCACTACTGACATTTTAGGAGAGATGCTGCTCTGTTGTGGGGGGCTGTCCCATGCATTTTAGTGTGTTTGGCAGCATCCCTGACTTTCATGCACTAAATGCCAGTAGGACTCTCCACCAAGAGGTGACAACCAAAAAATGTCTCCAGACGTTGCCAAATGTCCTATATCCCACAAAATTGTTCCTAGTTGAGAATCACTGCCCTAGGGCCTATTTGACCAAAGAATGTAAGAAAAAAATATATTCCCAAGGAAGAGACCCAGCACTCAGGCTTAGCTCAGTAGTGGCTAGGACATATTGGAGGATATGTAATTTATATCAAGAGTAATTGGAAGATAAGTTGCTGGGACACTTCTGAGTGCAGATGTTTCTGCCAGCCAGATTAGACTTCCAGTCCAGCTGTATGTTTGTGCCCAAAGGAGAAAAGGATTACAAAAACTGGAAAGATCTATTTTCACTGAAGTCTCTCAGAAACACTGAGAAATGTCATCCTTCCTCATCATCTGTCCCTCTTGCTAACTCTGGCCACTCTTCCACTTGATGTTCCTCCAATGTACTGATTAATCCTGTCTTTTCCTCTGTCCTTTGGATCCTTTGACATCTCGGGGCTTGCTGACTCTGGAGGGACTCCCATCCCAGGGCTAGCCAGTTACTAGAGATAGCAAACAACCTGCTGGTGAGTGTGAGTTTCATATGCAAACCAGCCAATCCAGAGCCCACACTGCCACCCACCTTCCCTATGGGCTCTCACACTCAGGGCCACTATTTCCCTGTCTCAGTCACCCCCAGAACCAGGTACCAGACAACTCGGGGCAGCCCCTTTACCTCAGAGCCTGATGAAATTATTCAAACTTGCCAATCCTAAACTGTGTACCCTGTCTTGCCCATTCCTTCCCACAAAAACCACAATAAAGGCTCTTGCCCACATTTCCTCCTCACTCCCTCAGCCTCTTGACTGACCCTGGTGCTCCCTCGTGTGCCCCTTCCTCCTGGAATTTGTGGGTATAACAATTATCTTTTCAATGGCAACTGTCTCCTGATCAGTTGGCCCCTCCATACCTGACAAATCATAAATCCCACATTTTAAAAGACACGCTTGCTATACGGCCACCACAGATCCTACACGATGTTCCCAGCATGGGTTCACTCACGCCTCAGGTGCTTTCCCCAAGCACACCGTGCCCCCTCCTGCCACAGAGCTCATCCCTTGCCGTTCCTTCTGCCAGAGAGGGCCCTCTTACTTCAGAACCCCTTCACCCAGACCCCAGGAGCTTCTCCACACTCCAGATCTCATCTCAGTCCGGAACTTCTTCAGAGACCTTCCCTGAACCCCAGCCAAGGTCAAGTCCCTTTGCCATTGTTCTCATAAGATCTCTACTGGTTCTCCTTACCACTTAATGTAGCTTGCATTTGATTCCCTGAGTGATTATTTGATTAAGGTCTGGTGTCCCCCTTTAGATTGGAAACACCCAGAGAGCAGCAGCTGGGTCCCTTTTTTCTCACTATCACACCCTCAGCGCACTGCCTGGCACAAGGTAGGTGCTCCATATTTGTTGGTTAAATGAATAGATGAATCTCTTGGGGACTCCTAGAAATGACAGGAGGAGTCTTTGAAGACTTCAAACAGAAGGAGTCTTTTCCAGTCTCTTCTTTCCAAGAAAGTTGGAAGAGAGTCAGAGAAATATGTTTTATTACTGTTAACATGGCTTCACTGTCCCCAGGCAGCTGGATTGTAACCGACAACGCAGTGTTAATAGATTATGGCACATACACATGACGGCATATTATGCAACCACTGGAAATCATGTTTGCATCCTAATGTTTCATACATGGTCCTAGAAAGGAACACCACATAGGTATTCAAATTATATTGCAGATTTAGGTTTGTTGTTAACATGTAAAAATGATCCTGATATATTATTCAGTTAAAAAAAAAAGCAGGCTGTAGAACAATTTGTAGAGGTTGATATTGATTTGTTTAAAATTAGTATAAAATTATAAATATGTGCTGATGATATGCCAGGCACTGTGAGAAATATTTTACATTTGTCTGGAATATCTTACAATAGACCTATAAGGAAGATACTTGTTATCTCCATCTTAAAGATAAGGAAAATGAGGCTTTTCTAGGTAGAACACTTGCCCATGGCTCTATATTAGTATCATGACTACATGAACAACTATGGTAATAGCGATCTTCTCGAGTTAAGACTGTTTCTCTATTTTCTAAATTTTCTGCAATGAATATGGGTTAATTTTGTAACATATCATAATTAACTTAAAAATACATGTAATTGTTTTTAATGACAAAAATGTTATTTTTTTTAAAGATTTTATTTATTTGTGAGAGAGAGAATGAGAGACAGAGAGCATGAGAGGGAGGAGGGTCAGAGGGAGAAGCAGACTCCCTGCTGAGCAGGGAGCCCGATGCGGGACTCGATCCCGGGACTCCAGGATCATGACCTGAGCCGAAGGCAGTCGCTTAACCAACTGAGCCACCCAGGCGCCCCGACAAAAATGTTATTTAAGCAATGTTAATTGTCAGATAAATAACAAGATAAATTTTACATACAGTATCATTTCAGTGATGTTTTGTAAAAGGCAGAAATTATATATTGAAAGGAAATGGGTACCCGAGTTAGAAAATGAACGGTGTTTTTCTCTTTACTTGAGCACTGTGTCATTTCCCAAATTCCTTACAGTGATCTTGCTTTCCTTATTAAGCAGTTTGCCAAAGTTGCCCACCGTATAGCAGTGAGCACTGGGATACTTTAATTGCAGACTAAATCCCCGCAAAGTTTCTGAGACACTTTGAACTCCGACCCCACCATGTCAGGCATGCAGGAGATTTAATTTTTTTCCCTATAGCAAAACTAATTTTTATTTCTTTTTTTTTAAAGATTTTATTTATTTATTTGAGAGAGAGAGAGTGAGAGAGAGCACATGAGAGGGGGGAGGGGCAGAGGGAGAAGCAGACTCCCCGCCGAGCAGGGAGCCCGATGCGGGACTCGATCCCGGGACTCCAGGATCATGACCTGAGCTGAAGGCAGTCGCTTAACCAACTGAGCCACCCAGGCGCCCAAAACTAATTTTTATTTCAAATCTAAGAATGGAAAATGTCTCAAGGCCAATGCATTTCACTCCCCTTTCTTCCCCAGCCCACCCTTACCTTCACCTCTGCCTGCACCCCCTGCCTAGGGATTAGCCACTGTGTGCTATTCCAACTCAAAATAGGGAAGAAAAACCCATTATGATCCTTCCTTGACCTCAAACCAGACCAAACCCTATTCACCCCTCTGAGGGACTGACCCACGGGCCTTTTCGAGGTAGGACTACATTGTAAAAATCCCACCGTCCTGTGTCGTAAAGTCATCGAGGCTGACATGACCGCTCTTTCCTCAGGTTGAGGGTTTATTGACAAAGGGAGATAGAATCCTCTTTACCTAGAAGGGTGGTCACCTCAGGTCACCCTGGAGGGAACTGAAAGAGTACAGTGAAGCCTAGGCTGTCAGCTGCCTTTGGCTATAAGTAGTCTTTCTGCTCTAGAGCAGATGGGGCTGGCAGGGCATTGACAGCACCCTGGAAAGACACAAACACATGGAAAAGTTGGCTTTGACTTTACACCTTAAGTATCTTTGGAGTGTATATATATACATACACATATATACATATATGGTTGAATTTGGTAAATATCTATTTTCTATATATAATACATATTTTATATATTTTTTATACTATATATATATATATTTTATGATGTTTATTTTGCAGGCTGGTCTGTCAGTGTACTTTCAATGCCTGCCTAAGCCAGTGCTTGGCACATGCTGGGCACTCAATATCAATTTGTTGTATTTATGATAAACAAACAAACGGTAAATGAATTCTAAGGGGTGAATATCGGGGTGCCTGGGTGGCTCAGGCGGTTAAGCGTCTGCCTTCGGCTCAGGTCATGATCCCAGGGTCCTGGGATCGAGCCCTGCGTTGGGCCCCCTGCTCAGCGAGCAGCCTGTTTCTCTCTCTCCCTCTGCAGCTCCCCCTGTTTGTGCTCTGTCTCTGTGTGTCAAATAAATAAATAAATAAATAAATGGTAAATATCCACAGATAACATGCACACAGCTAGGACACAGTTCAAATGTATTCTTTCCATAAAAAGCCACATGGGGAGTCTGAAAGGATAAGAGGGTAAACTCACTGCTTTTCCTGGCGCTCCACAGTTGGAGCAAGGATCCGTCTGGAGAAGGAAATGCTGAGTTGTGCCATGCTCTGTGTGGAGAGGAGGGGGTTCCTTGCGTTGTCCGTGGGGTACCAGGTTCATTGCAGAGTGGCACTTCTGGCAAAGGATTTGTATCCAGACTATATATGCCCCCCAAAAAGCAACCCAACTAAAAAATGGGCAAATCATTTGAATAGACAATTCACACCCCCAAATGAGCATTAATCCAAGGGGAAATTACACTCATAAAAATGACTGTTTATACTCCTTACCTCTGTTACTGCCTACCACAAGCAAGAGGTCTCACAACTTCACTGTCAAAGGATGATGGGCTATAATACTTAAACTATGGGGGAAATCAAAGATATGACTCTTCTAGGCTTGGATGTTGTTGATCCAAGTGAAGAGAAAGACAAATTTGAAAATTCTATTCTACATGCAGTAGTCTTCCCTTCTGGTAAACCATGACAATTGCGCACAAATATTTATCTCTACACCCTCCCTCCCAAATCCACTCAAACAACAATAATGGAATAAAAATATCCTAAAACCACAATATAAGAAAAGAGAATAGATGACAGGAGATGAGGAACGTCAACAAGTTTTCAGAAGCTAAAAAGATGGTGGATAGGCGGTACTGACTCTGGCAGAGCAGAGTAAGCTGAAATGTAAGCGTCTGAGACACACAGGGAGATGTTGAAAGGAAGCAAACCATTTCATTTAGCAGAACCATGGAGAGTCTCAGGAACTGGATTCAAACAGTTACTTTGGAAGGTGAAGCTGAGAAATGAGAAGAGAAATAAGAAAACTGTGTATCAGGAGCATATCAACTCCCAGGTATCCGCCATGTTCCTTCATAGCCTGGTGAGGACCGCTGTCCACCCCAGCAGGGGCAGGAGGTATATTCTCCAAGGAAGTTGCATCAGAGAGTTTATGGGATCAAGTAGATCAGGTACTGCTTGGATAGAAGATGGTGTAGGTGACAGCTGCATCGAAATCAACTGGGATATAAATTTAAGGTGTGTTAGAAGGGTAAGGAGATAATGTTTTTTCAAGTTGAATGTCTTTTTGTCTTTCTCTTTACCGAATATAACCTTTGCCTTATTGTGTACCAGGCATTTATGCCAATGGTAAAATTCAATTTCAAGCTTTTAAGCAAAATTTAGAATCCTAGAAAACTTGTGTCTGCACAGTAAGAGGCAGTTTCCAAATACTTAAAGACTTTTCTGATCAGACTGGTAAAACCAATGTGTTTGTTTAATATTGTATAATGAGAAAATGCCAGCATTTGGAAGATCCATGTATCTCCGTGAACCAACCTTTTCCCAATGACCAATACACCATGTTATAAAATTATGAATGGGTAAAAGATCCACTGAAAATCCAAAATAGAAAAAGGCTTTTAATGTAATAAAGTAAGAAGACTTCATTGACATAATTTCAGTTTCCACATTGCAACTAATCTTTAGAAAACTGCCACTTACCAAGTTTGGGTACAGTATTAAGAATATCACAATTATATGAAAAGGCTATTAAAGTACTCTTTCCTTTCCAACTACATATTTTTGTCAGGCCAGACTTTGTTTGTATACTCGCATCAAAATAACATAAAGCAATTGTTTGAATGAAGAAGTAGATACAACAATCTGTCTTCTAGTAAGCCAGACATTTAAAAAAATTTCCAGAAGTGAAAAATAATGCCGCTCAGTTTTTTGGTTTAGAAAACAATTATTTTTCATTAAATATGTTATTTATGTTAACATAATGGGTTTATTATTGTTGCTATAAATAAATTAAGTTTTTCAAAATTTCTCAGTTTGGATTTTTCATACTACAAATATCAATAGATACAATCCACAAAATCAAAAGCTCTTTGAGGTCCTCAATAATTTTGAAGATATAAGGGATCCTGAAACCAAAAAGTTTGAGAAATGCTTCTCTAGAAGATCTCTTATATAACCTAGAAGTGATCTAGGCTCTAATCATGTGCCAGCTAATAGGATGCAGTGAGTAGAGCATAGCATCAATTCAAGGATATATACATCTTAGAATATATATATTATAGAATTATAATATAATTATATATTCTAATTATATATATAGTATAAATTTATGTATCCCATAATTTATACTTTATTATATATATATACTATATTATATATAATTATATATTATATATTGTATTATAATTATATTACAAATTATAAATGTATATTATGTTATATATATAGTTTTTACCCAGAATATATAATTAGAATATATGTAATATATAACTAGAATATATATACAATTTTATCTATAATATGTATATTCTAGGATGTATATATCCTTGAATTGATGCTATGTTCTCCTCACTGCATCCTATTAGCTGGTACATGATTCCGATTTGTCCATTCCTAGTTATGCCAGCTTTGATCATTTGATTAAGGTAATGCCTACCAGCTGTCAATTTTCTCCACTATAAATTTACTCTTTTCCCCTTGTATCTTTGAGGCTATGGAAAAAACCTTCTTTTCATCAAACTTTTCCTTCCATTAAAATGTTAACCTCCATTAAAATTTCTTGCCCAAATAATTACTGTGATGTTTGCCAAAAAGTAATATATATATATTTTTTTTAGAGAACTACTTTTAAAGATTTTATTTATTTATTTGAGAGAGAGAATGAGACAGAGAGAGAGAACACGAGATGGGGGAGGGTCAGAGGGAGAAGCAGACTCCCTGCGGAGCAGGGAGCCCGATGCGGGACTCGATCCAGGGACTCCAGGATCATGACCTGAGCCGAAGGCAGTCGCCCAACCAACTGAGCCACCCAGGCGCCCCCCAAAAAGTAATATTTTAATTGCATCCTTTCTTCTACATGAATTACCTGCCATGTTATTGTTAGAAGCATTGTAAGAAGTTTTCTCTTCATTTATCCTCCCATTTATTTATTTATATTAAGTATGGACTCAGGGATTCCTATTTAAGTCAATAGATTATAACTTGTTACTATCATTATTTATTCTGATGCTTGAATTGTCTTAGATTGAGCTAGCTACTGTGTCCTTTTTATGTGTCTTTATCATTCTTCGAGTTCTTCCTTACTTTCTGGCACCATATGACAAACAGTGTAATTTCTCTGACCCAGCGCTAGAAATCAGGCACTTCTCCAAGGATCCCAAGTGCTTCTTCATGGTAAGCGTCATTTACAAATCAAGCTCTGGGTGCAGGCATACCTATTGCTATTGGGGTATTGCTGCTTCCAGGACTTCTCAGTGGCCAGAACTAGGAAATACATGAATGCTTGCAGAGAGAGAGAGACACATGCACACATATACATACAGTTACATATACACCTATATCTATGTTTATGGCCTTTCTATATTGAAAACTACAAGATTTATTTTAGCTTTCCCACTTTTAATAATTGTAACTTCTTTCTCTAACTTCAAGAAATCTGGTTTCCATTATCCTCAGTATACTTACTTCTATGGTCAGTCCTCATATGAAAGCAATCGACTGCCCTTGCCAAGCTGCCCTACAACTAGGTACACTTTCCTCACAAGAGCCCCGACATACCTCGGAGATGCTGCACCTTTACCAGATAAGCCTTCCTATCTCAGGCTCTCACCCAACAGGTTTGGGGATGGAGGGAAAATGGCAGGAAGGAAGGGAAGGAGGGAAGGGGGGGAGGAGTTCTTCCATTTAATGTAATTGAATTTACCAATATTTTCCTTCATGGTTTGGATTTCATTTGCCTTAGAAATCGCTCCCTACTCTAATAGACGTCTAACACAGCCTAATACATGTTCTCCTGAAAGTTTTGTAGTTTCGTCTTCCTCGCTGAAATCTTTACTTGGGATTGATTTTTACTATAGCGTGTGGTGAAGGTCCAACTTCTTTCTTCTTTTTCTTTCCTCCTCTTTTTCTTTTTATGATTATGATTACTATTATTTTAGAACATGGAAAATATTTGTCCCAATACCATATGTTGAGGTATATTTCTTCTTTACAAAATATACTTTTTACAACTGTAAAGTGAAAGCAATTTAGTTGGGAAAAGAGCCGAAGAGAAAATTCAGACTCTATCATGTCTGAGCCTCAACAGATCACATGCCTTGATCTTCCATTGCAATCATTTTGGGTCATATCATAATGTTTCCTGAGAGCAAAATTCAAATGCTAAACCAGGGTAGGCAATCACATATCCAACAGAACTAAAGGATTATTCTGATTGTATTGCCAAGGAGCTATTATATATTGAAGCAGAAATAATAGGACCACTTGTAGAATTTGTCATTAGAAGACATCCATTAACCGTTCGCATGCTACACATTTCCTTTGATTAATATGGTGCCGCACACATGCTGATGGCTGCCCTTTGACATGAACATTTGTCACGGCTGACTCTGATGGACACAGAATCGTTTCTGACTGGCCAAACTGGCTATGTTGACTCACCAGCATGTAGATCCCCTAATCTTTTTAAAGAAGATAAGGCAGCAATACAGAATGTGCTTTGATTAAAGCAGTTGCAAAAACATAAGAAACCATTGAAATAAATTTTCCAGTAGAAAATAAGTCTTAGAACTAGAGAGTATGCTTATGGGTGAATTAAAGCCCTGGACACTTAATGAGGTATAACGTCTAAATGACACCAGTAAAGTGTGCCAGAGATCTAACCTATTATAAAATAACTTCTTACTTTTCCCGCATCATGGTATGATAATTCTTTAAATTCTTGGAACTACATTTTACCCTATGGAGGCCGTACTCATGTGTTTCGTGAGCAAGAAAGCCACTTTTAAACTAGAGACTGTGGGCTTTTTCCAATATTAATCTTAGAGGTAATTGATACTTTAGATTTGTCAGTTACTAACTCTTCTTTTCCCTTGACAGAAACCGTATCTGTTACATTTATAGCCAGTGTAAAATAGTTTTGCTGTTGTAAAACAGTGACAGACATAGGATTCCAGAAAATGACACCTAAGAGTTTCCTCGGAGGTGAGTCACCCAGCAGAACCTGGGCAAGGAGTGGAGCTGTCTCCATGAATTTGGTTACTCATGAAAAACTTCTCTGTTCTGAAGATGAGCTAAGAACTTAGTGAGAGACCCAGATGAGAATGGATACTTTCCAAAAGAAAAAACAAAGATTCTGTTTCTCACGGTGAGAAGTAACTGATAGAGATCTGAAACGGGGATAGGTGGGATCTGTCATCAAAGACAGATACATAATAACAAGATTAGGACCCAACGCTAACTTGGAATAGTAGGTGAAAAAGCTAAGCTTATTTTGAGGTTCAAATGAACATTAGCAACTCGCTAGCTAGTGAATTTGTGTCAAGTATATCATAAAAGTTGTAGAGAAATGGATGAGGGCTTAGGCTGGATATCTAGGGCCCCAATGTCATGGAGTGCATCCTGAATAGAGTTAATAAAATGATGATACCCCAAGACAGAAAGCCTGAGGACGCACAGACACACTGAGAAATGTCTTCCTCGCCAGGGACCAGTGTTAAGGGCAGAACTAAGGACACAGTGACTGGGCATCCCAGGACCAAGCCCCAGAGATAATATTTTGAATCTACTTTTGGCGAGACTGTTACCATATTTTTAACAGGGCTCATCTAAGTCTATTTAATTTAGTCTAGCATACACAGAGTAGGATCCACAACAAGGAGCTCAGGGAGGGTGGCTAGTTAAGATATATGTAATTAGGTTTCATAAAATTAGGTCAAGAAATCCATGCTTTCTGTGTCAGCCAATTCTATGCTAGAGTCAAACACTAACCCTGCCTCAGGTGAACTCAGAGATGAAGTAATTTTCCTAACTTGGTGACAGTGAAGATGGGGTGAAGGTTGCAACACATGGAGAAGGATGTTGTGCATGGATGCCAGGGGCCATCTTAGCTCAGGATGCTGGGAAAAGACAGTGGTAGAGCAAAATGAAAAGTGCAATAGAGGAGGGAAAGAATCAGGACAGCTGGAGAATGTTTAACCTCATGCAATCTGAAATCTTCTCTTGTAGATGTGTTAATGCGTTTGATATGGTCATTCAGCAGCTGGAAGGAAGTTAAAGGTCTCAGGTTGTCAGTGGATACTTCAACACCTAGCAGTGATAAAGGGAATTTATGTAAGTGATTGCTTTGTGACCACAGCAGTGGTCCACAATAATACTCTGCTTCTTAACCCCACAGCTCAGTAAGGATGTTAAATGTGGATAATGAATTTATGATAGAAATCTTGAAACAGAGTGGGAACAGCAAGCCCTTCTTAACTGCCCAGACATGCTAGGGCCTCCTTCTCAGCCCTTGAGAGTGAAGAAATAGTGTTTCCTGGGCTGGTCTTCTGAACCCGATCTCTGGGTTTTGACTTTTGAAAATGAAGCCCCCTTTTCCCAACTCCCAGTCATTCCCCACCCCCTTCTTACTTTCTGCGCCCGCACAACACGTCTCCGACCCACGCATGCTCTTTCCCTGCCCCACGCTTCTCGCTGTGTTTGACTCAACTTGATTCTCATAGCAAACAGCCTCAGCCCAGTCTTGGTTCGCTGACCTGCTTCATCTGGGTCAGTCTTGAAAACACTCACGATACCAATTGCTTTCAGAAATGAGCTGCTGATGACTGTAGTTCGTGGTGACTACACGCCCTAGCGTGTGTATTCAGCACCACAGAAAGACACGAAGAGGGTGTCTACCCCACACACTGGAGAGTCGCGTCTCTGGTCACAGAGGAGCTCTACACTGATAAAATCACTTTCCGTCAAGTTTGAGTAGCACTTGGAACAAGCAAACTGCATCCAAGGAATATGAATTTGTAGCGAGATTGTCAGTTGCCATCTCACTGTGAGAAACACGACTGACAAGAAGACCGAAGGCTCATGTCAACTGGTTGGCAAGCTGCATTTCCTGCTAGAAAAACGATCGGAAAACATGACCAGTGATTTGTTTGGTATATAGATCCCAAATTTAAGAGAACTGGATGGCTTGTAAGGGATATTCTGTGAGCGTAAGACAAAACCTAGTGACTTTTCTTTGCTTCTAGAACTCATCTTTCTAGTAATCTGGATGAATCCAATAGCCCAAACTAGCAGTTCTTATCTCCAAAGACAATGAAGATCAGATCCTAAAATGGCTGCTTTCAAGCCTAGTGACTTTCTCTTTGAGCCTGGTGATCTTTGCTAGTGAAATTATGTTTCTCTGAGCATTTGTCTATTGACATATCTACAATAAAGTAATTGGGGATTTAGACATATCAATTTTGCTTTGGAAATCAGACTATCTATACAAGGTAGATAATCCTGCAATGCCTGAAAGGTACACAGTGCTTAGTAAATATGAAAAATCCAATGATAAATAAATGAGTACAAATAATTCAAAATTAACTAAAAACCTTTGAAGAACTTTATGAAAAATGGATTTAAAAGTGGCTATTCTCTGTTTCCAATTCTTTTGAGAAGAAAGTAGTTTTATAGAACTAGTAATGAATAACAATGTATAAATCATTTATTGAAATGCTTCACATTCAAGGGACCAATCATCAAGGTAGGAGAATATCACATTGTTCACTTGGAATCTAATTTGTAAGACTTTCTGTTCAGTAGTAACATGGTAGGAATAAAAATCTGCCAAATCAAATTGAGCACTTACTCAAAGCTTCTCTTTCTTCCAGTTATAAAGGGAAAACGAGCTCTTGGAAAGAAGAAAAATTAGGAAGAATATGTGGGATGTTTTGCCGTGTGTGCTTTACATGTTCAAATATAAGTCTATCTTTTCAGTAAGGACCAAATGTCTTTTTCAGACATAACCCTTGGCCAGTTTTGTTAATGTACACTCTACATGAAGCCATAATCACAGACCCTTTTAGAATGAAATGATCTTTTATACATAAGTTACCATGCTTTGTACCACATGATGGTGTTACCATGAGCAAAGCTGTCCTTTGGCCAAGGACAAGCCTTTGAGCCAAAGGCAGTCACTTATAGTCTGGCCGGCAGCTTTATGAGTTGGCTGGAGCCATAACAATGCATAATAAGGATGTTCCCTGGGCACCCAATGCATACTGCAGTCAGATGCTCTCTCTCAGGGAGTTCAACTCCAAGATAGACAAAGCTAGTGGCAAAGAAGGGGACCTGAAGCACAGAAGTAAGGCAGGAAATAAAAGCCGGAGACCACAAGGGTACAGAGGCAGTTTTCAGTGGTAGCAGCAGGTGAGAGCCGTAGAGGCAAAGTGCTGAGTCACCAAAATGGTGGAACACTAGAGTAGAGGACCAGTGGTGTGTCCTGTTGATGGAATGTGAAAATAAAAGCCAGTCAAATGACAGCAAGCAAAGGCTATTTATTCTGAGCTTGCTATAGCAAGGGAATCTGCCACTGTTACTTGCATTTTGACAGAGACTCAAAGGCAGGCAGAGGAGTGGGGAAACTTGACAGTAGAAGAAAGAGAAGGCCTCTGGTGTGCCCTAACTGAGACCGCTGACAGGGGAAGCTACTGGTGGGCTAACTGGAAGGAGGATATCCTGTGTGATTGGTTAGGGATGCCTATTTGGCTTTCTCTGGCCCTAAGTTGGAAGCAGGGATAAAAATTAGGACAGCCATCGGTTATTAATCAAGCCCTGGACATTTTGGGCTGATTGTTGCAGAAGTTATTACTTAGCTTCCTGGGTTGCCATCAGAAATCGCAATCTGGCTTCCTCCAAGTGAGACGTGGCAGGTTGTTCATTGCAGACAAGGAGTTGGCTTCCTGGGCAGGTTGCTGCAGGTTGCCAGTCAAAGGTCTATTTTTATATATGGTCTAGCCATTATCCATTTGTATGTTCAGTCCCTAAGGAGTCTAGCTGTTGTGTCTGAGCTGGTAGTCCAGTTCTCCATAGGGCCTGCCTCTGCGGTTGGTGAAATTGTTTCCTATATTTTCTGCTTTAAAACTATTTCTGGGGGCACCTGGGTGGCTCACTTGGTTAAGCACCCCACTCTTAATTTTGGCTTGGGCCATGATCTCGGAGTCATGAGATCGAGCCCCCAGTTGGGCTCCATGCTCTGTGTGGAGTCTGCTTGAGATGCTTTCCCCCTCTTTCTCCCTCTGCTCCTTCCCACTGCTCGAGCACTCTTTTTCTCTCAAATAAATAAATACAATCTTTAAAAAAAAAAACAAAAAACAAAACAAAACTGGGATTTCTGTTTTTAAAACTAGGATTGTCTGAGGTTTAACACAAAACTCCCATATCCTGGGAAAGCCTTCAGGCAAACCAGGATGGTAGGTGGCCCTACCAATTAATATCCTTACAATAGTCCTAATTAACTGAGTTAACAAGCAAAGCACTGACAGTTTTTAACATCTCATCCTCTTCAGTGCTCTCTATCCCCTGAAATATAAAACAGCCTAACTAACACAAGGCAGAATGACATCCTCATTTTTAACCAGCGGAGTAGTGAAAACTACATTTCTCTCAGATCATTTGCACATGAGTGCAATACAATGCTGCCCTGGGAATTAGGAGGCCTGCCTTTGCTGCCAGCCAGCTCTGTGACCTAGCATAAATCTCAGAAGAACATCCTGCTCACTTTCTGGAAACAGTGTGCAGACTTGCTTTCAACAACTCGTTCTCTATAGCTTTGGGAAAGTTACTTTATTTTGGAGGCCAAATTTTCTCATTTGTAAAATAAAGATTCTAATAATCTCACTTTAAGGATCATCGTAAGGAGTATATGAAATAACATATGTAAAACAGTTATCTCATTGCCTGGTGTGTGCCTCAATAAATCTATACGCTTGGCAAATATATTTTTCTTGCTAATACCTCCTCTCATGGCCTGAGCTGTGCCCCCCTCAACCAATTCATATGTTGAAGTCCTAACCGCCCTCCCCGCCCCCGCCACCATACCTCAGAATAAGATTGTATTTGAAGGTAGGGCCTTTGAAGAGGCGGTTCAAGTTAAAATGAGGGAATAAGGTTGGGGCCTCATGCAGTAAGACCGGTGTCCTTATAAGAAGCGGAGATTAAGACACATGCAAGTACAGAGGCAAGATGAAGTGAAGGCACAGGAGGAAGGCAGCCATCTGCAAACCAAGGAAAGTGGCCTCAGAAGAAGCGAACCCTGCTGACACCTTGATCCCGGCCTTCTAGCCTCCAGAATCATGGGCAAATGCCCGTTGTTTAAGCCCCCTGGTCTGTGGTAATTTGTTATGGCAGTCCTAGCCATCTACTATATCTCTAAAGAGGACATCCTAATTTAAATAAACAACTTGAGATAGAATAGCAACATACTACAGTCTGCTAGCTGGGTGATTATTGCTTGATTTCATCTATACCTGAGTCTCAGACATAGCCAGAAAATATGCAAAATGTTTCCATCTAAGAGGTCTCCACAGCAAGCAAATATTTGAATGTCTCAGAATTAGTGGGTTTCTAAAGAGGTTGACTGAAATCACAGTATCTCTGAGTTATATAAAACTTAAAATTACCTGTTGGGAAGCAGATTTCTATTTTTTCTAAATACCCGATTCTTAATCTCAACAAATAAGACAGTGAGGGTTTTGGAGAGCTGTATACACACTCCACAACAAAACAGACCGCTCTCATAGCCAGATGCGCAGGAAGAGGACCCTGAGACGAAATGGCTGTTGTCAGGAAGGGTTCCCTTTTTCACCCTCAGTTCCGGGATTACATCCTGGCCTCTGGGTACTATTGTGAATCTTCGGGTTCTTCTGAGCTCTAGCGAATTAACGACCACACAGCGGGGAACTTCACCCGGGAAACAGCTGCAGAACTCCAGGGGAGGCCGTTGTCTTCAATCTGCCATGACTGCGATACCTTAGCTTTTGATGAAAATACCCAGTAAGGGAGGGCAGGATATTTCAGTGATTGTGGTGAAAAGGTCAAGGCTGCCACTTCAAGTCATTAGACTGTGAGGTCCTTTTTTCTCTTGTTTGATAATCGGCACAGGTTACCTGCAAATGCCTGATTGGCTCTGAGAGAGACTAAAGTTGCCCCATTTCCTACATTCCCAGGGGAGAGTGGGAGCTACGCTCACTGAAGAACCAACTATCAGCATGGTTTGGGTATAAATTTTCTCCGAAAAGACAGGAACAGTGCAAGGGAAAAAAATAAATAATAAAATAGGCAATCTTGGCATGCTGAGTGGCAACCACAACTAACACAAAGTAACGCCACAGCAAATATGCTATAAAATAGTAAGCATATTCCCTCCAGAAAGCAACATGATCATTTCCGATGCTCTCATGTGAAGCACACAAAAGAGCATTGGGGAAAACAACAACAACAACAAAAACCACACACACGCACAGCCTGAGATATCCAAGCTAACAGAGGTTTAAATGGAGTATCTAACAAAGAAGAAAATATCTAGGGTACTCAGAGTGCCAAGTACCTGATCAATGTCATCATATTAAGCCCCAATTTCATCAGTCATCTGCAAGCATGCCACATGCTTGGACTGACTGCAATTTGGATATTTGGGTTTCCTGTAATATCAACCTCTGCATGACATCTGAGCTCAATTGTCTTCTGCCCCCCTGAAGGCAGCCGGGGTGGGGGTTTGGGGGGGCAAGGACAGAGTGGAGGTTGGAGGGGCATGAATTGCTTCTCAGGCTGTCAGAGAAGCAGCTGTGCCCTCCTAACAGGGACTGAATTTCCATATGAAGATTTTTGTCACAGTGCTTTTTACCACTTTCCAACTTTCCAAATTTGAATTCTATAAACATCTGTATGCATTTTGCATCACTCTAGAAAATAGCTACAACTTTGATTTAATTTTTAAGTATCTTTTCAAATATTTTGAGATCATTTAGACGGTGCTATGATCTGAGAATCCTTAGTTTAGGGGAGCCAAATGGCAGTTTCCAGACAACAATTTTAAAGTTGTGGGAAGCTTACTAGTGACTCTGAACTCCCACCTTTCCTTTCTATCAAATGAAGAGGATGGTTGGGAGAAAAGAGACATTATCTCTTTTGTCTTTGCAAAGTTTGATCAGTCTACAAAATCCCATTTCCAAGGACTGTGACTGTGAGCTGCTTAATGACCAGAAGTCAAACAGGTTTCATAACTTTCTGCAAAGGTATGATTTCTTTCTTTTTTTTGTAAGATTTTATTTATTTATTTGACAGAGAGAGAGAGAGAGAGAGAGAGAGAGAGAGACACGGCGAGAGAGGGAACACAAGCAGGGGGAGTGGGAGAGGGAGAAGCAGGCTTCCTGCAGAGCAGGGAGCCCAATGCGGGGCTTGATCCCAGGACCCTGGGACCATGACCTGAGCCAAAGGCAGATGCTTAACAACTGAGCCACCAAGGCACCCCTGATTTCAATTCAACTTCAAGCTTCTACCTTCCTAAATGATGACTTCTTTCATGCCTGCTTAATTTTTTTCTTGCCTTGTGCCACTGTAATTAATATAAATCAAATGCAAAAGGATAGGATTTTCAACCACATCCTTCTACTTGATAAAGTCCTACTCTCCACCAAGGTCCAACTCAGATCCTTCTAACAACCTTGAAGAATCTTCTCCAGATAGATGGATCTCATCCCGCCCTTCCTAAGTATCCTAGAGCATCATGTATGCCCATCTAGAATAGCACTCACTATATCAGAAATGTCTCTCAACACTGGATTATACACTCTTTGAGGAGAGAAGCAGTACATGATTCTTCTCCGTATTCTCAGGGCCTGTGTTCTCCCTCATATAATCCCTGGAATACAGTCAGTGCTCCATTAATCCTTGTTGAATCCACTTAAGGCTCTACTGAAATCAAAGACACCATCGGATACCTCTATTTTATGAAAACTCACCCATGATCAGGGTGCTAAAAAGTAAAGACCACCCCACAACAATGTTTATACGTGATATTCCGTCTTTGGGATGGTTTTCTATATAGTTACCAAAACAGTCTCAGATCTGTAACATGATGTTTATTAGGGCCTTTGACCTTGTAATTCATTAAAAAAAACTATTGCAGAAGGATCTGATGTCAACATCCTTGCAACTCTGAGAGCTACAACGGTTATAAAGATGGCTAGGGCATGTGAAGGACCTTCTGAGTTCTATCTTTTTCTCTCTCTATTTCATCAAGAAAGTTAAGAATCAAAAGAACCAAATCAATCTTTGCTTGGTACGCTTATCTCTGCGACCATGAAATTTTCTCGAGGGTGTTTGCCTAGTCACATATATGAGGGTCTCCTGAAAGGGGCTTAGCATTTTAAGATGTGACCATGCTTTATCTTAATGTTTTAGGGCCTCATTTAACAAATACATATAATTTACTATTTGCCAGGCACAGTGTTAGACGCTGGGATTGTAGCAATCACTACTGGTTCCTACCCCAAATCCAGTTCCTGCCCCGCCTCCACTTCCTTATTAATTTCGGTCATCGTAACAATGTGCCTGGCTAACAATCTCCAGCTTCCTGGACTGTCAGAATTGGGTGTGGCAGATCTTATTGCAGACAATAAGATCTAAACTGATGGTTTCCAGGAAATCAACCTTATAAATTTATTTTGGGGACGGTTCTCCGTTACTTGCCGCTGAATAAATTTCTGACACTGCAGCAAGGCAAACCCAAGTACTGTTGAAGTGTGACGCTTCTCTGCTAGAGGAATGATAGGGCTTAAATGTTGACATCTCATATGCTGAGCCTTTTGCTCCTAGACTAATCTGAAATCTCAGTGGGTGGGTGAATGAGAAGAATTGAGGAAACACACCTTCCCCTGTTTTAGGGAAGGAAGTGGATTTGGGGCCCATAGTATTACCATTAGGCCTGAGATACAGTGTGGGTGTGGCTGCCAGGCAGCATCACGCTAAGGAATCCAGTTGGGGTTTATGTTCTGTGGACAGGTAAAGAAGTAAAGTCATCAGTGAAGGATCAGTTCCCACAGTGATATGAAACTCTCCTGGGCAACAATCTAGCCCTTCCAGGGGAGGGAACATGATCATTACAGGAGGACTCCGAGGCATTTTCTAGTCTTCTAAATCCAGATTTCCTTACCGACACTGCCACTTTACGCCCTTGAAGAGAAAGCAGTCCAGGACAAGAATTTCCTTATTAGCAAACAAATTATGGCTAGAAGCCAAAACAACCAGCCGAGAACTGAGTATCTGGTTTGGGGAGAGGGGGCCATGCTAAAAGAATTGAAATAGAGGTATATTATTGCATTTCCTGCCTCTCTTTTGAGGTCACCTTGGTCCTTAGGTCATCTTTTGTAATAATCATTCACCTCGGACTGGAAAAGCAAAGTCACTCCCACGGGCCGCGGGAAAATATAGTAAGACCCTTGCAATGCAATGCGTCCGAGGAGCCTGCATCCTCTATCGGGAGCAACCTCATCTCAATAACAAAGAGATAGTGAGGGACCTCCGGCGGGCCTGCTGGGTGTTCTGGGACTCCGACAGCTGCTTCCGGATGTGTCATTCCCACCTTTCACAGCCTTTCGGCGGAAATATTTACTGGCTCACTCACAGAATAGAAAAATCTTTCCAATTAAGCAAGCTGGTGCAAAGGCTCAAGATGGGAGCTGGCAGAGTTCCTGGAGGAACCCACCTCGAATGGCAGTCTGAGTCCAATAGGAGGGCCAGGGGGGTCCAGGCGTGTCAGACGCCTTTGGTCACAGACATGGGGCCGGGTGACTAGGATGGGGTCCTTCTCATTTTTTCTTTATCATTTCACTGCTGCTGTTGACGTTTTTAGTTTTTCCAAGTCGTCATCACACATACAGCCCCCCTCCCGCAGCTGTGTGTGTGTGTGTGCGCACTTGAGTGTGTGTGTAACGCCCATATGTTCGTAGAGAAGGGCAAGTGGGTGAGAAGAAAAAGCCTCCTGCTCCCTGAGGACCGATGTAGGTGCACTTACTAAGACATTTGTAAATAACTATACCGACAGTGCTCTCTGAGGAGCTGAAATATACCAAACATAGAAAAGAAGTGAATGGACTAAAATAAAAAGTGAGTCTTAGGCAAGGGCCTTGCTGCTTGGTTTAAAGAGCAGGTTCTTCCTCCCTCTATCACCTGCCTACCAGGTCCCGGCCAGCTTGTCTTGCCAAGGCCAGTGACTCAGCAGAGCGTGGCTCTAGCAGTTACTGAATGACACCCTGGGAGCAGTTACTGTGGGTCTCTCTACTCGGGAGCAGCGTAACGACCGATGAGGCATTGTATCTTTGTTCCTGCAGTTTTCACCGCCAAATGCATGCCCACCACTGTGAGCATTTTCTGCCCGTCTCTACATTGCCGCAGTGCTATGAAGTAAAGCAGTGAGGGGGCCACGAGGGAGGCTTCCCGCAGTCTTCAGCCTCAAGCCTGTGATTTTCTTATCTGACTTGGCATTTAGAACAGCTGGCTGGCTCCAACCCTTGCCAAATGTTGCTTGGAGCTGTGCAGCGGGGGCATCTTGCTTTGTGACATGATTAAGTGAAAGCATATGCTTTCTCTTTCGTTGACTTTCTCTGTGCCCAGACCTGAAATCAATCCCATCAGTAAAATCCTGATGCAGCAAATGATAAACCTCAAGGCTTACTACTGTTACTGGGAAAAGGCCAAACTCAGCTCCCTGTGCTACAGCTGGGGGAGTTTTGCCTTTGCCTGGAGACCATGCCTTTCCCTCCCTGTTGAAAAGCATGAAATTGCCATTAGATGGAGCTCAATGAAAGAAAAAAATAGAGGATGGGCTTTTTTTGGGTTAGAAAGAGGTTTTTGTTTTCCCCGGGAAATCTGCTGGAACTGTTTAAGGAGCAAGTTTCATTCTGGTATGTGATTTTACAGAGTAAAACTCCAGATAAACTCAGCAGACATCTCTCTGAAGTTAATGGTCCCAGTGCAAACCCATCGGCCTGAAGGTCAGAGAGGAAACTGACAAGTGGGAAATAACTCGGGCCCAGGAAATGACATCAAAATCACCACCAACAATCTAGTTTATATCATGTGGGAGGTTAGAGTACCAGCAAACTCAGATCTCCTTACAATTTGTAAAATGAGCTCTAATCTGGTTTGTTCCCATTTCTCTGCTTCTCAGTCGTCCAGGCCACCAGGAGACTTTTGGGGTTCATACATGGAGTGAACTAAAGTCAAAGAGATGTACGGTCTGGGAAGAGAAAGGCAACTAGTGTGTAGGGTCAGAAGGAAGTTTCCAGTCTGGCTTCTTGTGGTGGTGTGCATGATGACGGAGCCAAATTCCACAGCCTGGCAAGATTGTTCTCCCTTGCTTTATGGGTGGGGTCAACTCAGAGTGTGCATGATCCTGTGTAATAGGGAAAACCTATGTCACGGGAAAACATAACCCTTCTGAGTATCACAGAAGAAAAAAAAAAAACCTGTAGTTTTTTATTAACAGCCAGCTAGTAATATTATTTAACTGAATCATAATCATGGCTATTCCACTGAGAGACATCGGAAATTTGTGAAGGATGTTTTATTTTAGAACTTCTGCATGCTGAGGTCCCATGCCATCATAGAGCTCAAAACAGCAAGAGTAAGAAAATAAAAATAAATCATTTCACCGAGTTTCTTTATGAAATCATAGTATGAGATTTGTATGCTATAAGCGGTGAAGAATTTATGGATTTAAAAAGGGAATTTGGTTCTATGAACTGATCTGGGCCAATCAATTCTTGAAAGAATTGTTTCTGTTTTCTAATTGTACCTATACAATTCTTCCATCAATGCAGAGACTGTCCATTTGTCCTTTCCTTTCCACCCCATATACATCACTCGACATGTCAGAAGAGATGTGCTTCTAAAGCATTTGTTTGTAAATCAAAATGTTTTAATTTTTTTTAAACTGTGATTGCCAGGGGGGAGGTAGGCGGGGGCATGGGTAAAATAGATAAAGGGGATTAAGAGGTACAAACTTCCAGTTATAAACTAAATAAGTCACAGAGATGGAAAGTGTAGCATAGGGAATATAGTCAATAATATTGTAATAACGTTGTGTGGTGACAGATGGTGACTATATCATGGTGAGCAGTGAGTAATGTATAGAATGGTTGAATCACTATGCTGTACACCTGAAACTAATATATGATTCTATGTTAATTATACTTCAATTAAAAATATGTTTTAATCACACTGGGAGAGTCTTTATTACACTATTAGGAATAATTTCACAGATAAAACATCTTTTAGAGAGTGAATAATTAAACTGTAGTAGATCTTTTACATAAATAGGAGTTCATATACTAAGTGTGCATAGTACAAAATACTCCACACAAAGTAGTAGATTGTGGTACCCTTTACCTGTATGGTAGGTGTTATCAGTTTGGTCAGTTAGCTCATACCTGCCAAGAAGATGTCCCAGAGATCCTCAAAGATTCCAAAGTTCTGAGCACCTTCACTAGACCTCAAATGATGTTCTCCCACGCCTTCACTTGCGTCCTGATTTTCACCCTGAACACAACTATCCACCTGGTCTTAAGTCTACTCACCCTCAAAAACAAAGGTAGCAATAAGGAACAATAGCCCTGTCACTGAGTCTTCAGGAAGTTATTTTCTCCCAAAGAATAAGGAAGGAAATTTCAAGGGATAGGAAGGCAAGACCGAAGAAGAGGAAGAGGGCAACATAGCTTAACTCAATAGTGCTGAACCATTAGTCTGTGATACAATGTTAATTTCATCAATAAATGTCTGGGTGGAATATTAATTTGGATTTCTATTCTTGCATTTACCCCCTTTAACAAAGAAAAGAAAACGTAGATTCCCCAGGACTTACTGACTGATTGGAGTGAGAAAAGAAAGGGATCTAGGAAGATGTGGGGTTCCCGACTTGGACCACCAGGAGATATTGGACATCTCTACAACATGTCTATCTGTATTTGGTAAAAGACAGTGCAGTGTTGTAAAGAATTGTGGTACTATCGTTTTATAGAACTTTACAGTTCTCAAAGGTTTTTCGAAAACACTATCTCTTTTGCTGTAACAGCCCAATAAAATATGTAGGTGAGTTATCAATAGCCTTGTTTTAGAGATAAATCTGAGGCCCCAAATGCTTAAATGATTGTCCAAAGATCACAGGGAAAAGAAATGACAAGGTGGGGCTTGAACTTCGGTCTTCTGTTTCTGAATCTTTAGAGCACTGAGTTTAGTATTTATTTATGCTTTGTACCTTCATGAATATTAGTTAAGTTCCTGTTTCGAAATTAGTGTATAGAGTCTCTGAAAAATTGAATAATGGTATATGTTTAGTCCCTGGTTTTCTCGATCTTAACACTATTGACCTTTTGGACCAGGGGTTGTCCTGTGCATTGAACGGTTTCTACAGCAATCCTGCCCTCTACCTATTAAATGCCAATAGCACATTCCAAGTTGTGACAAGTAAATATCTTTCAGTCATTGCCAAATATTCCCCGAAGGGCAAATCGCCCTTGACTGAAAATCACTGATTTAGCATATTGCAATCCTGGACACACAAGAGAAGCCCAGTAAATCCCTGGTGGTCGAAAGCTAATATGCGTTCTGGCATGTTTTTAACAGTAACTGATCAGACAATGAAGTTAAATTGGAGTATAAAGTCAAGGACTTGGCCTTTTTAGCATTTGGAATGGTGCCTACCAAACTGGGGAGGGTTGTGACAGTGTCTGTCCTTGTGCCAGTTAGCAGAATCAGCACAATTCTATAGGGATCAATTTAGGAAGAGAAAAGGGACATGGTTTCTTTCAAAAGTAGGCATGTGCAGCAGCGGGTCTGGAGTAGAGAGCACGCTCCTATGTATTTCTCTTGTTTAGAAATCCCAGATGCCGGGGCAACAGTTCACTGAAGGGCGGTGAGTGGAAGGAGCCCGCGACTTGAGCACCTGGGGAGTGGAGTCTATTTCTATCTCTGCTACTAACCGAGTAGTAAGACCTTTGGCAGGTCACTGCACTTCTCTGGACTCAGTGTCCTCATTCATAAAATTAGGGGGTTGGAATATATTATCTCCTAGGTACCTTCCAACTTGAACATTTATTTATGATTCTGTGATCCGGGTTCCCAGTGCCCTGGGTGAAAACGTGGAGATTTTATATGTTACTGAATTCAAAGTTTTCACATTCTTTCAAAGAGAATAAAGTGCCTACACTCTTTTTTAAATAACATTTCCAGTGCAGGCTGAGGCAACACCCCCTGATCAAATACATTAATATTTCTGTTGTAAAATGTATGGCTGTTCGCACTCAGTGAAATACATAAAGGTAACGAACAGTAAAGCATCAGTTCTGGTTCGATTTTTTTTTGCCACAAAAGCAAACAAACAGAAACCCTTCTTGGTTCTCAGACCACTTTAAACTTCAGAATTGTGGATATGCAATCCTCAATGTGTACTTAATTTTGATTATTGATAATTCATTAATAGATCTTGTTATAAGGAAGTAAAGTCTGCTAGATAAGCCTAGGGTATACTCTTTAAAAACATTTTGGGATATAAGGCTTTTATTTATAAAAAGAAAGAGAACTTTTCTCAATATTTATTCTCTTGGTTTCCAATTTCAAAGCTAATACAATAGGCAATGCCTCAGGCCTTGATTTTTATTCTATTGTTTTGTTATCATGCCAAAAAGTGATTATCCCAGGTAATACATGTGATGGGAAAAATATGAACGAAAATGAAAATTAAATGAAGTCCTTCTGTATCTTAGTGTAAAAGCATATAGTCAATTTCATGACAATGATAATAACCAAATGAAAACTTACCAAAGTATGTGTAAAAAACACAAAAAATTTAACAAATACAATACTATTGTTTATTTTCTGTTACATTATTTAGGGTCTTGTTAACAGGCAGGATGACAAAAATGAAAAAGGAGGACATTTCAGTAGATGCTGTTTCCAGGGCGATGGTCCCGGAAAGCTCTGCTACTTCGTAGCTGGCACAAACGTTAAGTTCTATGGTTGGACGTGAGGCTGACTCTCCTGCAGGTGTCCGTTTTCCAGATTGCTATTAATAGTGCTACCTCGCATGGCACTTTCCTTCACTCACTCAACACTTTCTGCCACACATTAGGATTACACCTCAACAGAAAAACACCACTGAGCTAAATATGTGCAAAAGTCTTTCCCCAAACAGGAAACGCATGTTCCCTCTACTGTTAGACAAACTCAGGCAGGTAGGGAGCCCCCAGTTCAGGTCATGAAATCTTTCAGTCAGAAGCTAAAAGCAGAGTATAGTTGCTTTGCACTTTCCGGGAGCAGCAAAGTAAAAAGCTGAGACTTTTTACCTATTGCAAGCCACAGAGACATGGAAAGAGCAGGTGGAGGGTTGGGGAAAGGACAGAGGGAGGAGGGAAAAGAAGGAGGGAAGAGTGTGTGAAATGGTGTTGATTATGGAAATTTGCCCTGAAATAGCCAGCTCTTCACTTGTCTATTTTGCCTCATTCACTATTCTAATAAGGAGGAGGAGGATGACAAATGTCAATCACAGTGCTAGGTGTTGGGAGTACAAGGGCGAGCAAGACATTTGAAACTTAGGGCATGGTGATACGAACAGACAATAAACAAGCAAGAAAAAAAATTATTTTCCGATAATGATAAATGCTACAAAGGAAAGCAACCACGTGCTCAAAGGGATTGTCGGGAAAAGCCTTTCTGGGATGTGGGAGTTAGACTCAAAACCCGAATGAGGACAGTACGTCAGCCATGGGATATGCCTCGGCTGCCAAAGCCCGAGATAGGAAGGGGCTGGGGTATTGCAGAAGAGAAAGAAGGCGGGGGGTGACCAGGCCTGCGGAGCCTGAGCAGTCACCGTGAGGAGGCTGTACTGCCCCACAAGGACAGTGAGAGGACCCCGAAGGGCATAGCGAAGGAGAGATGATGGGTTTTAGATTTGAAAATGAGCATGCTGGCTGCCTTGTGGAGAATGGATTGGGAAGGGCGTGAGAGAAGGTGAGAGCGCTCGTTAGACGGCTGATTTGGATGAGGGGACTGCAAGACCTTTCGAATGCTCAGACACACCAACCCTGGGGCTCGTTAAGGTGAGGAGGGGCTATTACCTTTACAGGCCAGCTTCCCCAAAGCCTGTGCTGTTTATAAGCTTTACATGCCACTTCTGTACGATTAAAAAAATATGTTTAGTTCCTGGTGTGGATAATTTTTTTTATAATCCAAATATAGACGAGACTGCCACAAAGGCCATATTGCTAAAGACCTAAGCATTCACCCTGACATCAGATGAACAATTCCTCTTTAGCTTTTCCATGGCCTGTAGGATATTGAAGACTGATATTATATTTCCTCTCAACCTTTATCTTCCTAGGCTGAAAAACATCTGTCTCAAGAAAGCTGCCCCTTTATTAGTATATCTATTTTACATCCTCCTACCACTCTTTTTTCTACGTTGACCAGTGGATTTTCTTGGGATGTAGAATTAGTACTCCACCCAAAAAGCCAAACATGGATACTGTGTTTTACTTAGTTTCCTTTAGAGCAAAATTTTACCTTGTTCCTTTTTTCTTAAGATTTTATTTATTCATTTCAGAGAGAGTTTGAGCAACCATGAGGGGGGAGGCTGGGAGGGAGCAGAGGGAGAAGCAGACTCCCTGCTGAGCCCAAGGCAGGCCTCATGCGGGTGTCCATGTGGGCCTCCATCCCAGGACTCTGGGATCATGACCTGAGCTGAAGTCAGATGCATAACTGACTGAATCCCCTAGGTCCCCCTTACCTTTTTTTTTCTTCTCATCTGTATTATGCTTAAATGGGTCAGCGGTTTGTTTCAGCTAGGAACCATGGGAAATGAGGGAGACACTTGTTGTTTTGTGTGTGTGTGTGTGCACACACATGTGCACATGCTGGCCTTAATTACCATATTTTCACACTTTTAGTCAGGTTTTCATATGTATTTTCAACTTTTGTCATCCTGTTAAGACGGGGCTTTCATGGTTGGTTGAGTGGTCTCACTGGTGAAATAAGGAATTTAATTAGTTACATATTGCTGTGTAACAAATTTTCAAACCTAGAAACTTATGATAAGAAATGTGTATTATCTCACAGCTTCTATAGAGTAGGAATTCAGGGGAAGCTTGACTGGTTCTGCCTCAAGGTCTCTTATGAAGTTGTAACCAAGATGTTTGCCAGATCTGCAGCCATCTGAACGCTTGAATGGAGAAAAGATCTTCCCAAATGGCTCACTCACATGTTGAAAACTGAAGCTGGCTCTTGGCAGGAGGCCTCAGCTCCTTCCTAGGGATGCTTGAGTGTCCTCATTACATGGCAGCTGGCTTCTCTCAGAGCTAAGAACCCAAGAGACAATGAGGCAGAAACCACGTATCTTTTATGACCTGTCCTCCAAAGTCATGATCCATCCTTTCTGCGACATCCTCTTGGTTACACGGCTCAACTCTACTCAGTGTATACACAAGCATGAACGCCAGGAGGTGAGAATCATTGGGGGCCATCTTGGAAGCTGCCTACTTCAGGATGTAAACTAGAGTAGGGAGGGACAGGTTGGGAAGAAGTAGACACACACCATTGCAGGATCAACTGTTTTCCCTTGAGGAGGTCCCACTGGCCAGATGCAGTGTCTGGAAGGCACAGCAACAAACACCTCTGTTGGAATGTAGGGGGCCAAGCAGAGTGTTGCAAGGGTGTGGATCAGGCATCAGAACGTGACATTGCTTCCTGTCAGGGCAAGAGATATTCTGATTCAGATAAGCACTTAGCTAGCATCTGGAAAAACATTTGTTATTCACAGTAATTCATTAATTATTATATTATAATAAGAAATAATATTACTGTTAGTCATTATTCAACAACTGTGCGCAAGAATACAGTGGGAAGATGGACTCCCTGTCATCATGAAGCTTAGAATCTAGAAGGGACTATGTATAAATAAAAAGGAAATGTCACTATCATGTGATGAGCTCTGTGATGGGAGAGGTACAGGATGGTGGAGATTTCACAGGAGGAGCAGGAGGATTGAGAATTGAGATAAAGGAGGGAGTGACATTGGAACCAAAGCTTAAAAAGGAGTTAGCAGCTGAAAGACAGGGAGACAGAGAGCATTCTAGACCGAGAGAATAGCACATGGAACAAGAATAACCCTGTAGCAAGAAACAATAAGTCCCTCTATAGCAACTAAAAGTGTTTCTGGATCTAAACATGCAACCCTGACAATAACAGGAAGTGAGAATGAAGTGGTAACCCAGTGGCAGGATTTCAGTTGGGGTGAAGGGGTAGGACCACAACGCTGGAAGGGAGGGGGGCTCAAAGGGAGGCAAGCAAACCCCAGTCCTGGCAACACAGGGATTCTGGGGAGTTCCCCAGATAGGAAATTCGAGGCTGGGACAGACATCTGGTGGGAGGTTTTGCCAACTCAGGTGATACCTAAAGTGGGAGGTCTCTTGTGATGATTCATATCAAAAGTGGTCACCTTCACGCAAGTGCCGGGACAGGGAGGTGTGGGGGTGTACCAGGGAGGAGAGCTGAGATGCCACATAGCACATGAACTCAAGGGGGGGCCAGCAGATGCACAGAGGAGTCCTCAGATAAGAATGTCAAGAGAATACTGTGGACGTGGAGGTAGGGGGTGAATGAGGTTTAGGAACTAAACCCACAAACTCTGGACATAAGTCCCTTCATGCAAAGCCTGAGCTTCTAGCCAGGAGCAGAGTCGTTCCTTAGAAAGTCGCCCCAGACCAGACCCCACATATAAAGGGAACACATCTGCTAGAAATTAATGTTTCAAGAACAAAGCAGAAAAGTGGATAGCCCTGGAGTCTAAAGACAGAGCTGTCCTGGGTAGTCAGACTGGATGCTGTTGCCTCAATTAAATCCGAAATCTTCAGGTTTGGATTTGGAGAGTACGTGGGCTGAGCTTTCAAAAAGGGCTCATCGGTGGGCCTGAGAAAATAAGCAACAGTAGACGCAATGACATGGCCTTGACCCCTGAGTTGCTACAGGGAAGACAAGCATGATGGCAACCTCTGTAATCATGGGCCATTTCCTCTGGAGGGCTATAAGGCAGGTCATACTGTCCCCCATTTTTATGAATGAGGAAGCTGGAACCCCGAAAGTTTACATGGCTAAAAAGAAAATCAGGATTCAAACCCAGGTCTTCAAATGTAGTCTAGTTTTTTGTTTTTGTTTTGTTTTGTTTTAACCTACTATACTGTCTTCTTACCCAATAAAAGGAGAGGCTATTAAAAATGACATTCTAGCTGGACATTGGAGTAGGCCTCAGAGAAAGAGAGAGACAGAAGGAAAGCAACACACTAATTTTATGCACATAAGGAATGCTAGTGACATCCAAGTTTAAATGTTTGGGTATCCACATGTGGGGGATATTTGTGTGACACGATTGAGACATATACATAAAAAACCTACACATATAAAATGATTTGGAACCATACAGGTATATAGAAGTAAACCTCATGACAGTTGTTGAAGTTAACAAAGTAACATGATATAAATGGGGTTATCTGATGGCTGTAAGGAGACACTGATGAAGGATATTTTCATATCTACTTTTGAGAACATGGAGGATACCATGCTCAGTGCTCTTTACTGAGCACCTACTCTGTACTAGGATTTTTAAAGAGTTTATCTCATATAGCTCTAAAAGCAACCCGGAGAGGTAGGCATTGACTTGAGCATTAACAGAAGAGAAACTGAGAATCAGTGTAGTTTGTCCAGGGGCACAGGACTTGAAAGTGATGGGGAGAGTCGCTATTTGAACCCGGGTCTAACTCCAGCCCATATGGTCTTGCTCCTACACCAGCTGCTGCAAGTCAATGGAACCAAAAGAATTCTCGGTTCTTTCTCTCCTAATCCCTTAATGCCGAGTTTCCTAAAATCTATTCTTGTTAACTGACGTTTCTCCCAAATCTGCCTCTCCTCATATGTTTTCTCTCTGTGACTCCCTTGGCAATCATCCCAATCAGCTGGGCTTGACGCCTTTTTTCCATTCATCCTACCCATCCAATCTGTTAGCAAGTCCTGGCAATTCTAATTCTATCTTCATTTTCACACCATTCCCCTATCTCGGCCTAACGGGAACCACCTACTGCAATGCCTCATGACTTGTAGCTTACTAGGTTGAAATAACCTCTAAAATGGCCCCCAATGAATCCCACCTACTGATATTTACACCCTTGAGTAATCCCCTCCCCTTGCGTGTCGACTGGGTTTGACAACTTGCTTTGAATGAACAGAATAAGGCACAGTGAATAGAATATGGCACATGTAATGGGATACCACTCCTGAGATTAAGTTACAAAGAGACTCTGGTTTCCATCTTGCTTGCCCTTTCTTTTTCTCCCTTCCCTTCCCTCTCTGCTTTCTGGTTTAGAACAAAGAAATGTATTGCCTCACTGTTCTAGAAGTCAGAAGTCCAAAATCAAGGTATCAGCAGGGCCATGGTCTCTCTGAGGCACTAGGGAAGGCTCTGTTGTACATTCTTCTCTTCCAGCTTGTAGATGCATTACTACGATCCTGAGTTCATCTTCACATAGCCATCTTCACATCTTCTATGCATATCTCTGCTTTCTCTTTCTTGCTCTCTCACTTGCTGACTCTGATGGAAGCTGGCTGCCATGTAATGAACTATCCTATGGAAAGGCTCACGTGGCAAAGAATTGAGGGAGGTCTCTGGCCAATAACCTTGGAGGAACTGGGGTTCCCAGTCTAGTAGCCAGTGAAGAGTTGAATCTTGCAATGACTATGCCCAGATTTCTGATCTACAGAAACTAAGATAATGAATGCTTGTTGTTTTAAGCAGTAAATTTGGGGATAATTTATTTTGCAGCAATAGGTAACCAATATACTTTTAAAGGGTATTCCCAAATCTAGGAATAGCATTGTTAATTTGGGGGCTGCCAAATTAAACTTCCAGTAATATAATTCTGATTATGTCATTCCCCTGTTAAAAACCTTCAATGACTCCTCCTTTGCCTTTAGAAATATCTAAGCTTCTCAGCTTAGCAATGAGATGTGTTATCACCAAGGTCCAGCATAACAGTTAATAATTAACTAAGGATTATTTCATAGTTGAAGGCAATAATGTATAATTCATGTATCAACTGAATCCACTCTGTCCTTTAAAGCCTAAATAAGATAGGCTCCAACCACCACTACACATTCTGTGGAAAACCCAACACCTTCCCAAGATTTCTATCAATTCTTTGTGAGTTTATGTTCTCACAAACACCTTTGGCTTCAATTTTCTCCTGCTGAATTAATCGGTGTATGGCTTCTCTCTGCATTCTACACATTACTTACTGTTCCACATCATGTCAACCCAGATATGGAAATCAGTCCTGTTCCTTGACACAATCACAACCACACATATAAACAAGACTGTTGTGGGGTGCCTAGGTGGCTCCTTCAGTTAAGTGTCTGACTCTTGATTTCAGCTCTAGTTATGCTCTCATCAGTCAGGAGGTTGAGCCCCCTTCAGGTTCCCCACTCGGTGGGGAGTCTGCTTGATGATTCTCTCCCTCTGCACCTCCCCCTACTCATGCTCACTCACTCTCTCGCTCTAAAATAAATTAAAAAAAAAAAAAGACATGTGAAGCAGATTTTGCTAAATTTTGAAGATTTGCCTCACATCTCAAATAACTTGAAGTGAATATTAGACATTGCTATTAAAATATTTTTAGAAGTTAGAAAATTAAAACATAAATTAATGTTGGTTTGTATTTGCATAAACACTGGAAAGATACCCTAGAAACTAAAAAAGAAATTACCTGGGAGTGGGAGAGGGTGGAATGGGGTAGATGGGGACAAAAGTTGGACTAAGACATTTCACTGAATATATTTTGATTTATAAACCATATATATGTCTTTTCCAGAAGACCAAAATTTTTTTTTAAAGATTTTATTTATTTATTTGAGAGAGAGAGCAAGAGCATGAGCAGGGGGAGTGGTAGAGGGAGAAGCAGACCCCCGCTGAGCAGGGAGCCCAATGCGGGGCTCCATCCTGGGACTCTGGGATCATGACCTGAGCTGAAGGCAAATGCTTAACTGACAGAGCCAACCAGATGCCCCCAGAAGACTAAAATTTTAAAAATTTAATTTAACTTACAAAATCATTTAAACCCCCTCCATTGGGAATTTCTCAGTGACCACATCATCCTACTGGATTCGGAATCCCCCTCTCATTTCTCCTCTTTAAACATTCCTTCAAGGGCTGAGTCCTTTCCTGCTCCAGTTTGGATTTTTCTCACTCCCAATTCAATTTTGTCCCCACTCTCAAACTCAGCTCTTTTCAGGGCTACTTTTGCACATTAAAAACTCACAAAAGTATTGATATGCACAAAGTACAAAGGGAGACCTAAGAGGGGTACTTTCCAATGTAGCTTCCCATCCAGGATACAGAATAAGATGGGGGTGATGGGGAGGAGTTGTCAGTGGGGCTGTGTTATCACAAAGAAGTTGGAAGGGTGAAAACCAAATAGGTGAGGTGAAAGGATAGCAAAGGCAAATTGTGTTTATTAAACAACTTTGCTTGGGACCAAGTGGACCACACTCTCTAGCTTCTCAATCCATCTTTGTTGGGCGTGTGTGTCCCAGATAAGCTAATAAAACTTAAATTGCCTCTAATGACATACATTGTTGAGGTGACTTCCAATTCTGTAGTGTAACTTTAAAGCATCATATTTTTAAAAATTTTTTTAAAGATTTTATTTATTTATTTGAGAAAGTGAGAGAGAGCATGAGAGAGGAGAGGGTCAGAGGGAGAAGCAGACTCCCCACTGAGCAGGGAGTCTGATGCGGGACATGATCCCAGGACTCCAGGATCGTGACCTGAGCTGAAGGAAGTTGCTTAACCAACTGAGCCACCCAGGCACCCTAAGGCATTATATTTTTTTTAATTGAGCAAAAATTTGAACTGGCATTTCACACAAGAGGATACACAAATGGCTAATAAACATATGAAAAGGTGCTTAATCTCGTGAGTCATCGGGGAGCTGCAAACTAAATACATACATGCTTATCAGAAAGGCTAAAATGTAACAGACAATCCAAAGTGTTGACAAGATTATAGAGAACTGCTGGTGGAAGTATAAATTGGTACAACCACCTTGGAAAACTGGCAGGATCTACTAAAGGTCAACTTCTGCATCATATGAATATCCTCTGACTCAGCCATTTCACTCTTAGGTATATTCCAAACAGATATGTGTACATACATCATGGTGATGATATTTTAAAATTTTATCTTATGTTAAATTTAACTATATTTTTAAATATAGTCTGAGACATTTAAAACTCACAATTCTGCTACTTATTTTATTCTGCTCCTTAGCTATGTATGTGACATTGGGCAGGTCACTTCACCTCTATGGGCCTCATTCTCCTCAGATATTGAATGAGGAAGTTGTTAATGAGCAATCCCAGATTGAAGGTCCTTGTAATGTTAATATTCTATGTATCCATGATTTGGCTTCTATACCCTCCTGACTGCATCTCCCCCACATCCCCCACACTCCTTCACACATCCCATCTGTTAATCAAAAACGACAGTTAGCAGTTCCCAGAACAACTTCGCCCATTCTCCCCCACCTGCCTGCCTTTGCCTTTATCTCAGCAGGTCCATACCTACTTGGTATACCTCATCCTTCAGCAAACTCTTCTTGATTTCTCTCTATCGAATATCATCTGCCTTTCCCCTGAAATACAATACTACTTAATTTATGCATTTCTTGTGTCAACGTCATTCTCTACCTTGAATTTTAGTTATTTGTTTATATTTTATCTCTCATTTCAGACCCTGAGATCCTTTGAAAGAAAGATACTTGCACTGCTTTGCCCATCATAGATGTTTATCAAGAATGTGTTGACCTCAAGATGGTGACATAGGTTGTTCCTGCCTTTGTTCTCCATCACAAGAAGAACAACTGACAACTATTCAAGAATAAGACATTACTGAGAGAAAGCCTAGAAACCTAGGCTGAAGCATTCCCTGCACCACAGAGACCAAGACAGACTGTATTAGAAAGGTAAGAGATGTTTCTACACATTGACTGCATTGCCTCTACCCTAGGCCAGTGCAGCACCACACAGAGTGATCTCCCCTGAACTTCTGGTTCCTCCAGTGGGAAAAGAGAACCCAGTGGGGACAACCAGCCCCACTCCAGCATTGTGGGTCACTTTGCAGGAGCCCTATTCTGATCTCACACCACAGGGATTACAGGGGAATCTGCAGGGCTCAACAACTGAGAATCTGACTGTGGTGAAGAAGGGGAGAAGGACTTGCAACAACCACCATATGGGTCTTGGCAGACTGAGTTCATACCTGCAGTGCCCGAGTAGTAATCCCAATCAGTGTTTTGCCCACCTACAGAACCAAGTCTGGGGGGCACTCCCACCTGGAACTTGATGGGTACAGATCTGCCTGATTGGGATCCTCAAATGAGGAGTTTTGCCAGCCCTAGAGCCCGGTGTCCCCATGCACTGACAAGGAGCTGAATCACACTCCCATCCACTGTGGAGAGTGTCTTCCAGCCCCATATGACCAGAAGGACTGTTGAAAACTCCTGGAAGCTGTGTGGCACAGTCCTGCTCAAGCTGAGAGGTGGTGGGCAAAGCTGATTGCTTCCAGAGCAAAGCCAGTACCAGGGGTGGAGTGTTCTGTGGTATGCACAGGCAGGGGGATTAATTCATATCCAAGGGTGAAGGTAGTTCCTGGCGCCTCCCAACTGGAGAACCTGCTTGAGAAATTGAGAATACCCAGAGTGTGCTCTCCTCCCCCAGGCAAAGGAGATGAGACATAGCTCCAACCTCTGTGGAGAGGGTCTTAGGCCCCCTCCCCCCACCCCCCAATCAGAAGGGTTGGAGACAGCTCCTGGAAGCAGTGCAGCCCAGCAGCACTGGAACTAAGAGGTGGGTAAGCAAAGCTGATACATTGCAGAGCAAAGCCAGGACCCTCTTCAGTCAGCACTTGGAATGTGAGTTGGCTTGAATTAAGACAACAACAATGAGCTTTACCAGCTTTACTTCTCTTGCTGCACCTGGACAGAAAATCTAATTCATATCCCCATTCATCACTGAATACAGCCTTCAGCCTATCCAATCAAGGAATCTAACCATAGCACACAGGAAGCTGTATAGCCCATTCAACAGCCCTATGTATAGTGGCGAATGAACAGAGAGCACAGCCCATGGCTTCCCCATCTGCAGAGCAAAGCTAGTGATCTCAACTGACAAGGGAATTCAGGACACACTCTGGCCTGATTTAGGCCCCCAAACAATGAGCTGTACAGGTCCTGAACCCTGTCTAGCTGCCCTCCCAAGACAAGAAAGCTAATTTATAGCCCATCTATAACTGAATATAGTGCCCAACCATCTAAGCCTGATCAAAGAATCCAGGCAACTGCTGAGTCCACCCTACAGACTTACATGGGCAGGTAATCAAGCCAGCAGTCCTATCCAACTGTTCTCAGCCAGTGGCACATCCCCCATCCCCATCCTCAGAGCTCAAATAGTTGTCTCACCCCAAAATAGGCCATAATAGCAGCTCCCACAAACCCAAGGACATTACCAGCAGATACACCCAGAAACCCAAACTGTGCTGACTGAGGAAGAACTTTCTCTGCCAAAGTAGTCTGGAAGAGAGGCCCAGTTACCCAAAAACACTGATACCAACATAAAGAATCAAGGATCACAAAAAATCAGGTAATTTATGACACCACCAAGGGAGACTTATAAAGCTCCAATAACTCACCCTAAAAAATGGAGATCTATAAACCATCAGACACAGAATTCAGAATAACCCTCTTAAGGAATTTTAGTGAACTACAAGAAAACACAGACAACTAAACAAAATTAGGAAAACAATGCATGAACAAAATGAGAAGTTTGACAAGGAAATAGCAACCATCAAAAACAAACAAACAAAACCACAGAAATCCTGGGGTTGAATAATTCACAACTGAACTAAAGAATTTAATAGAGAATTTCAAAAGTAGAATCAGTGACCTGGAGTAAAGGACATTGGAAATTATCCAGAGGAGCAAAAAGAAAAAGAAATTTTTAAAAAGTAAAGAAAAAAAAATAAAAATAAAAAGTAAAGAAAGCCTATGAGAATTTTAAGACAAAATGAAAAGAAACAATATTTGCACTATGGGAATTTCAGAAGAAGAGAAATAAAAAGGAACAGAAAATATATTTAAAGCAGTAATGGCTGAAACCTTCCTCACTTGGGTGGGGGGGGGAATGAACATCCAGATTCATTATACACATTATAATTAAATTGTCAAAAGTCAGAGTTTCAAGAGCAGCAAGAGAAGAGAGAGAAGTTACATACAAGGGAATCCCCATAGCTACAATTTTTTCAACAGACACTTTCCAGGGCAGGAGAGAAAAGGATGACATATTTTAAATATTGAAAGAAAATAACTGTCAACCAAGAAGTTTATACTTGGCAAAGTTGTCCTTCACAAATGATGGAGGGATAAAAATTTTCCCAAACAAACATACGCTGAGGGAATTCATTACTGCCAAAGCTGCCTTGCAAGAAGTACTAAAGGAAGTTCTCTGAGTGGAAGTTATAGAATGCTAATTAACACCATAAAAACATAAAGAGATAGTGTAAATATTAGTGGTAGTGGTAAATATATAGTCATGTTAGATTCAGCAACATAGCATAGTGATGCATAATTCACTTACAACTCTAGTTTAAAAGTTAAAACAAAAATGAATGTAGTATCAATAACCATAACTATAATAATCTCTTATTAGTAACAATATAAAAAACATGTGAATTATGACAGCAATCATCTAAAATGTGAGGGGAAGAAGTAATAATGTAAAGTTTACTAATTCTATTGAAGTTAATTGCAATCAGGTTAAATTAGGGTGTTATAAGTTTAAGGTATTTTATTTAAGACTCATGGTGACCACAAAGGAAAATTCTGTAGTAATTACACAAAAGAACATGATAAAGAAGTCAAAGCACACTCATACCAGAAGACATCAAAACACACAAGAAAAGACAGCAGGATAAGAAACGGAACAATGGATCTACAAAACAACCAGAAAACAATTAATAAAATGGCAATAGTAAGTCCTTACCTATGGATAATTACTTTAAACATAAAAGGATTAAATTCTCCAATTAAAAGGCTTAGAATGGCTGAGTGGATTTAAAAAAACAAGATGCAATATGCTTCTTATAAGATACTCACTTTAGCCTTAATAACACATATAGACTGAGAGTGAAGGGATGGAAAAAGACACTTCAAGCAAATGGCAACCCCCCAAAAGCTATACTTATTTCAGACAAAGAAGACTTTAAACTGAAAATGGTAAAAGGAGACAAAGAAAATCAGTATGTAATGATAAAGGGATCAAGAGGATATAATTATAAATATTTATGCACCCAATATTGGAACACCTACACACAAAACAATAACTAACAGAACTAAAAGGAGAAATAAATAGCAATACAATAATAGCTGAGGATTTTTCTACTTAACTTCCAACAATGGGTAGATCATCCAGACAGAGAATCAATAAGGAAACGGCAAATTTAAACAGCACTATAGACCAAATGGATCTAACAGACCTATATAGAATATTCTATCCAACAACTGCAGAATACACATTCTTCCCTAATGCACATGAAACATTTTCTAGGATAGACCATATGTCAGGCCACAAAACAAGTCAGCAAATTCAAGAAGATGGAAATCATACCAAGTATCTTCTCTGACCACAATGGCATAAAACTAGAAATCAATAACAAGAGGAAAACTGAAAAATTCATGAACACATGGAAATTAAACAGCAGTCTTCTGAACAACCAATGGAGCAAAGAAGAAGAATTCAAGGGGAAATAAAAACATTTCTTGAGATAAGTGAAAATGGAAACAAAACATATCAGAATTTGTGGTATGCAACAAAAGCAGGTTTAAGTGGGAAGTTCATAGCAATAAACAACTACATTAAGAAGCAAGAAGGATCCCAAATAAAGAGTGTAACTCTATACCTTAAGGAACTAGAAAAACAAAACAAAGCCCGAAGTTAGAAGAAATAATAAAAATTAAAGCAGAAGTAAATGAAATACAGAACAGAAAAACAAAAAACAGAAAAGATTAACCAAATGATGAGCTGTTTCTTTGAAAATATAAAGAAAAAAATTGACAACCTTTAGTTAGACTAACCAAGGGAAAAAGAGAAAGAACCCAAATAAACAAAACAAATGAGAAAGGAAACATTACATCTGATGACACAGAAATTCAAAGGACCATAAGAGGCTATAGTGAACAACTATTTGTGAGCAAACTAAACAACTTAGAAGAAGTTGAAAAATTCTTAGAAACACACAACTTACGAAAACCGAATCAGGAAAAAATAGAAATTTGAATAGCCCATTTACCAGTTGGGAGATTGAATCAGTAATCAAAAAATCCCCCAATGAAGAAAAGCTCAGGACCAGACAGCTTCTTGGGGAATTTTAGCAAATACTTAAAGAAGAATTAACACCAATTCTCAAATGCTTACAATAAATCAAAGAGGGGGAAGCACTCCCAAATTTATTTAACAAAATCAGCATTATTCTGATATCAAAATCAGAAAAGGACATTACTAGAAAATAAAACTATAGGACAATATCCCTGATGAATATAGTTGCAAAAATTCTCAATACAATACCAACAAACTGAATTCAATAGCACATTTAAAGGATTATATAACATGATCAAGTGAGATTTATCCCTGGGATGCAAGAATGGTTCAGTATATGCAAATCAATTATGGTAATACTTCACATTAATAAATTGAAAGAAAAGAATCATATAATCATCTCAATAAATGCAGAAAAAGCATTTGACAAAATTCAACATCCATTCATGATAAAAATTCTTAACAAATTAGGCATGGAAAAAATGTATCTCCACATAATAAAGGCCATATTTGATAAGCCCACGGTTAACATTATACTCAATGGTGAAACATTGAAAGCTTTTCCTCTAAGATCAGGGACCAGACAAGGGTGCTGACTCTCACCACTCCTATTCAACAGAGTACTAGAAGTTCTAGCTAGAGCAATCAGGTAAGATAGAGAAATAAAAGACATCAGAATTGGAAAGGAAGAAGTAAAATTGTCTCTATTTGAAGATGACATGATTTTATAGAGAGAAAATCTTAGAGACTCCACCAGAAAACTGTTACATCTAATCAGTAAATTCAGTGAAGTTGCAGGATACAAAATTAACATACAAAAATCAGCAGTGTTTCTAAACACTAACAACAAATTTTCTGAAAAAGAAATAAGTTAATCCCATTTACAGTATCATTAAAAACAATAAAATACTTAGGAATAAATGTAACTAAGGAAGTGAAAGATCTCTACTCTGAAAATTACAAGACATTGATGAAATAAATTGAAGAAGACACAAATAAAGGGAGAAGTGTTCATGGATTGAAAGAATCAATATTGTTAAAACATCAACACTACCAAAGCTCTCTGTAGATTCAGTGTAATTTCTAGTAAGATTTCAATGGCATTTTTTTACAGAAGTAGACAAACAATTCTAAAATGTATATAAAACCACAAAAGACCCTGAATAGACAAAGCAATCCCAAGAGGGAAGACCAAAGCAGGGGCGCCTGGGTGGCTCAGTTGGTTAAGTGTCTGCCTTCAGCTCAGGTCATTATCTCAGGGTCCTGGGATCAAGCCCCACATCAGGCTCCCTGTTCAGTGGGGAGTCTGCTTCTCCCTCTGCCCCTCCCCACCTCTTGTGCTCTCTCTCTCTCTCTCAAATAAATAAATAAAAGGGAACCCTTGTGCACTGTTGGTAGGACTGTAAATTGGTGCAGCCACTATGGAAACAGTATGAAGTTTCCTAAAAAAATTAAAAATGGAACTACCATATGATCCAGCAATTCCACTTCTGGGAATATATCCAAAGAAAATGAGAAAACTAACTTGAAAAGCTATCTGCACCCCCATGTTCATAGCAGCACTATTTACAAGAGCCAAGACATGGAAAGAAACTAATTGTCCATCAGTGGATTAATGGATGAAGAAGTTGTGGTTTATTTATGCAGTGGAATATTACTCAGCAATAAAAAAAAAACAAGGAAATCCTACCACTTGCAACAATCTTGAAGGCATTATGCTTAAGGGAAATAAATCAGAGAAAAAACAAATACTGTATGATCTCATATACATATGGAATAAAAAAAAAAAAAAACTTGTAGAAAAAGAGATTAGACTTGTGGTTGATCACCAGAGGTGGGGAGTGGGGAGTGGAGAAGGTAGTCAAAAGGTACAAACTTCCATGGTAAGATGAGTAAGTGCTAGGGACGCAATGTACCATGTGTGACTGTAACTAACACTGCTGCAGGATATATAGGAAAGTTGTTGAGAGAGTAAATCCTGTGAGTTCCCATCACAAAGAGAATTGTTTTTCCTTTTTCCTTTCTTTTTTTTTTATTGTATCTATATGAAAGACGGATGTTAGCTGAATCTACAGTGGTAATCATTTCACAATATCTGTAAATCAAATTATCATGCTGTGCGCCTTAAACTTATACAGTGAAGTGTGTCAATTATTTCTCAAAAAAACTAGAAAGAAAAAGAACTTGTTGAAGTGATTCATTCATTTAAGAATGTTAATACTATCAAGCCACTTCTACTGCAAAAGAAATCGAATATAGAAATTTCTTTAAAACATCTGAATTAAATGACCAAGATACCATCGTCATTTTATAGCTTAGAATCTTTCCACATTAGGGTTTGTCCTAAGACAACCAAAGTGATTGAATCTGGTAATTACTGTACCACGGGGCTCTCATCTAGAGAAAATGACCATGAACAGCTGAGAAAATGTGTGTCAGTTTCTGAGACTGAACTGAACTGCTTTCCTAAGTAGGGCAGCAGGAATAAGGCAGAAGAGCTGACTCTATTTGTCTCATGTTGATCTTCTTTCCCTCTCCGGCCTCCTGGGTGTAACAGATGGAGAAAAAAGGCTTTGCACAGTTATATCTAAGCCAGGAGAACCATCCCCAGGGAGGGTTCAGTTAACCTTCATTAGTTGCTAACTATCTTTTGCAGGTTGTTTCTAAATTAAGTTCTGTAGATTAGTGGTTTCCAGTCTTTCCATGCACGAAGCAGACTGTTCTTGCTCTTGTGAGTAATCCCTAAGGAAGTCATAGCCATGATGATCCATGCAGGGGTGAAAACTAAACTCAAGACCGGAGGGGTTTTTAGGGTAATAGGGTTTTTTTTTTTTTTTTTAATGTCATTTTCAGATAGGAAGGTAACATAATGATGTAGAATGCTAGCTAATTAAAATGCAGTTATCTTTCAAACAAGAGCCTTTACAAAATGATTTACAAAGAAAAGACAGGTGTGTCTGTTGCGTCTGACATTTGGCTATCAGCCACAAAGACTATGGGGGTAAACTGAGAACCTCCTCCCCTCTTTCTCTCAGATTTCACTCTATCTGGAAGTATAAATATCAGACCTGTTGTTCCAGGTGGAGTTTCTTTACCTCACAGCAGAATTTTATCTTGCTGTGAATTGTAGCTACATTATCGGGATGAAGAAGGATATGTAGTTGGACATGTTCTTGCTGAATTTGTTAAAAGACACCTTAATTTCGAGTTCAACCTTATTGGAAAGCTATCTGGAAATATGTATTCGAAGTTTTAAAATTTGCCTGTCCTTTAACCAAGAAATTGCACTTCTGGAAATTTAATCTAAAGAAACATTAAAGGATTTGTTCTAGATATGTACCTCTAAGAATATTTATATGAGAACTATTTATGTGTAATGAGAAATCAGAAATAACCTAAATGCTCAACAATAGAGGGCTTGGTTAAATCAACTTTGGCCCAGTCATATCTTTTTTTTTTTTTTTAAAGATTTTATTTATTTATTTGAGAGAGAGAGAGAGAAAAAGAGTGCATAAGCTGGGGGTGGGGGGAGGAGCAGATGGAGAAGCAGACTCCCCATTGAGCAAGGACCCTGAGATTAAGACCTGAGCTGAAGGCAGATGCTTAACGGACTGAGCCACCCAGGCGCCCCTGGCCCAGTCATATCTTTGAGTACTATTCAACTCTTTAGAGTGATGTTATAGAAAAATTATGTGTTGATATAAAAAGATATTCAGTATATTTGTACTTTTAAAAATATATCATGCCTGGGCGCCTGGGTGGCTCAGTCGTTAAGCGTCTGCCTTCGGCTCAGGTCATGATCCCAGGGTCCTGGGATCGAGTCCCACATCGGGCTCCCTGCTCGGCGGGAAGCCTGCTTCTCCCTCTCCCACTCCCGCTGCTTGTGTTCTGCTCTCGCTATCTCTCTCTCTGTCAAATAAATAAATAAGATCTTTAAAAAAAAAAAAACTAGTACCAAAAAAAATATATATATATATATATCATGCCTATTTAAAAAAACACAACTAAACAGCTAAAATCTGTTGAATATTTACTATGCACTGACATTCATATACATCTTCATATTTAATCCTAAAGCAGTTCTATGAAGTAGATATTACTATTACTATTACCTTCACTTTACAAATGATGAATGTTCTCAAGGTCAGAGGAGTAGTAAATGGCAGAACCACGAGAAAGAGGGAGATATAGAGAGAAGAGGACAGAGAGATTGAGAGATATTGATTAGTAAATTACATTGTAAAGGACCTGCTGCAAGATGTTAAAAGCTGTTATCTATGATTTTATGGGATTTTGAGTATTGTTTCCTTCTTTCTGTGCACGTTTTTTTTTTCTTTTTTTCTATAATGAGACTGAGTTGGTTTCATCATTAGAATTGCTTAGTCTCTCAAACATCTTTTTTTCTCCTTGATCCTTTTCAGGATGGCCTCATATACGTGGGAGAGAGCCCTGGCTCATGTGACCTCTTGCTTACGGGGCTGGTGGGAAAGGCATGAGTTCATGCAGAGTCCTTTAGATCTTGCCAAGCTCTGTTGCAGAGTGGCTGGTCTCAGCTGCTCCTTGTACTGATGAATACAGATAAATACCTCCACCAGTAATGACCACATGGTCTTTGGTTATTGGGCTCCCCACTCTCAGAGGCCTCCTTTTCCCAAAACCAGGCTTGACAGACCAGTGATGCTCTAAGAAACACTGTGCTCTTCTCAGTCAGCACCTGGGCACATTTGTACCCCATGAATACTCTGTGTAAACTGAGGCATTACCTCTTTTTCTTATTGTGTTAAGAATGATAACATGAGATTTATCCTCTTAGCAAATTTTTAAATGTACAATACAGTATTGTTAACTATAAACACAATTCTATACAGCAGATCTCTAGAACTTACTCATCTTGCATAACTGTAACTTTATACCCCTCGAACAACTCCCCATTCTCCCTCTCCCTAAGCCCTGACAACAGTCACTTTACTTTGTGCTTCTATGAGTTTGACCATTTTAGATAAAAGGTACAATCTCTTAAGCTCACTCCTGCTAATACCCCTCTACCATCTCTTTGAATCTCACTGGAAGTGGTCACAGGTCTGGCTTCTCTTAGCACCTTCTACCCTTTCTCTAGCATGCTCAGGCAAGTAGGATTCCTCTGGGTGGTTCCTCCCCTGTCACCATCTGCATCACCCTCCTTCTCTCACAGCCCATCCGCAGTAGAAGAAGGAAGTCTTTCCTCTCTTTTTATTTCTGCCAGAGCAGGACCCTCCTTAAATAGATTTTTATGAATAGGTTCACTGGGCCTGATTTTTGATATACTAAAGGTGAGGACAGAGGAATTTTATAATTTTCTCTCTCCAAAATGACTACCTTTCAGAATTGTTATTGAAAATTATGTTTTAGACGCCAAAAGAGGAATATTAACACTTTATTTCTCTTGATATTCCTGTAGCAACAATTTGAAAACTTCCCTAACAAGTCATTTAGAGGTATCAAATGAACTTCAGAAGATATAGGGGAAGTCAGTTCAAGAAAATTCAAAGACATGGGGTGCCAGGATGGCTCAGTAGGTTAAGGGTTCGACTCCTGGTTGCCTCAGGTCCTGATCTCAGGGTCGTGGGATGGAGACCCACGTTAGACTCTGTGCTCCGTACAGAGTCTGTTGGAGATTCTCTCCCTCTGCCCCTCCTCTTGCACTCACACTCTCTCTCTCTCTAAAATAAATAAATAAAATCTTAAAAAAAAGAAAGCAGCAATGTCTGCAATAGCCAAACTGTGGAAAGAGCCGAAATGCCCTTCAACAGACGAATGGATAAAGAAGATGTGGTCCATATATACAATGGAATATTACTCAGCCATCAGAAAGGATGAATACCCAACTTTTATATCAACATGGATGGGACTGTAGGAGGTTATGCTAAGTGAAATAAGTCAAGCAGAGAAAGTTAATTATCATATGGTTTCACTTATTTGTGGAACATAAGGAATAGCATGGAGGACCTTAGGAGAAGAAAGGGAAGAATGGGGGGGGGGATGGAGGGTGAGATGAACCATGAGAGACTATGGACTCCAAGAAACAAATTGAGGGTTTTAGAGGGGAGGGGGGTGGATGGATGGGTTAACCCAGTGATGGGTATTAAGGAGGGCACCTATTGCATGGAGCACTGGGTGTTATTCGGAAATGATGAATCATGGAACACTACATCAAAAATTAATGATGTACTGTATGGTAACTAACATAACATAATAAAATAAAATTAAATTAAAAAGAAGTTCAAAGACATAATAATATTTATATTTCTCTAGTACATTGTTACAGAAAAGATTGAAATTTGGCATAACGATTATATAATTAGAGAACAGGACAAATTATCTGGGCTTTCAGAAATATGAAAAACATCTCAATTAGTGAAGGTTTGAGAAAAATGATCGGATGCTTTGTTTTTCTATAAAGCTCTGGAAAATATATTCTGAGAACATTTTCTAAGAATGCTAAGTAGTGGTGTGCTGTGAATGAGAGTTGGAATCGAAAGGCAAATTTGGAAATAGCCATACAAAAGTACTAAATGAAATATGTGGGATACTTTGAAAGAAAAGTCAAGAAAGCCAACTCAGGAGTAAGAGGAACTGAAATAGATGACAGTGGAGAACCAACCGCATGCAACCACTTGCAGCAAAAGGTGTCAAGCAGATGGAGCTTGATCTTTGAGGTCAAACAGAATGCAAATGAAATGCAATTTTGCTAGTTACTGACTATCTGACAACCGGAAGTGACCAAACCTTTCTCTCACCAACCATTTATTCATTTAAAAGATGGAGATGATAAAACCTAACACAGTGACTTATACAAACAAAAATCAGATAATGAGTAGATGAGAGTAAATGATGTATGTAAATTCCTCAAAGTACTTGTGGGGCATATAATAGATGTCCAGTAAACAGTGGCTAAACACATGTCATCATCACTGTGCTCATCATCATCATCATCATCACTACCACTATCTTTAGAAAAAGCACAGGACATATGAAACTCTAAGTGAAGGCAAAGAACAAATGGGGATATATAAGAGTTCTTATGGATATGGAACCAGATGTGGTAGTAAATTCAGACTCTATCTAATGGAGCTTAGAAAGGTCATCTTGCTTCCTCTGCTGAGCCACACAACTCTGAAACAAGAGGGGAAGAAGAGGAAGAAGCGGAGAAAAACAGCATGCACTATATTTAGATTTTACACTGATCACGATAAGAGCCATGAAATCCTCTACACATCCCCCACACATGAAACTTCCATATCCAGAGCATGAAGCCCTCTCTGAGCACAGGATATGTTGCAACCTGGATGTTCTCCTGGAGTTTCTGCACCAGGGCCTCTTTCTCCCTTCCTGGCCTTCATTTCCCTGTCTTCCTATGCAAGAGAGGTCTAACTATTGAAAAACCTTTCCTAATTGCTATGCCTGGTGCTGTGCTAGGGACATAGCTCTTGACATTTATGGGAGCGAGATGGCTTAATGCTTGGGATCAGTATTTCAAGAAAAGGGAAAGATGCCACAGTGAGGCTTTATCTGTGAGAGCCCCCATCAGGCACAGTATCTAGGAGAGGTGTTCAATATTTGCCCCCTGGTTAAGCCTGCTAGTTTTTGTTGTTTCACTACAGTTCTTCAAATCTGTGGAGCTGTCACTTGCTTCTAGCCACAGGGTGACAGGCCATGGCCCTCAAAATGAACATGCTGATGAATTACTGCCTTCTTCCTTGGGCTCTCTTCTCTAGGAGCCCCGCATAACTATGTGACCAATTAGATGTGTCTGCTGGCTGGTTTGTTGCCTATTTCTCCACCAGACAGGGGGGCTTTATTTGGGAGCATTCTATCCTGGCATGAATAAGTTTGCTTACCTCTGCCAACAGCCCAATATATATGTCTGTTCCCACACTGCATATAGTTCCACAGCTGAGTTGCTATAATTATGATTGAGAGTTATTTTCGATCTAAACTAATATTACTATTTGCCTACAATATTCTCGGTATGTTTTTTTAAGGAGAGGGCGACTGAAATATCTCATCTTCATCTATGCAAACCTGTATGTAAAGAGGAGATTCAGGAAGAAGCAATTTGCACAGTCGGGGACCTTGGAAATGAAAGTTTGCATTATTTATACTATAAAATGCTTTTCTCCCACCACAGAACTCCAGAAGTCCTTTACTCAAATCATTTAGTGGGATATAAGTATTGTGGCTGAAAGTACTGGCCTTTGGTTTATTCTATCTTCCAATTCTCAAAGCTACCAGTTCATTTAATTAACGCTTCATGCCTCAAATCACATTTATTAGCATACGAAAACACTAGTCAGGCTCAAATCCCCAAAGTCAGTTTAATTTATTAGTGATCAGTATTTGCTAAGAACTTGCTAGTTTTGTTCCATTCCATTCAGATGAACAAACGGAATGTGTCATGCCAGGCAGAGAGGAGACAAAGATGCTCTCAAAGACCTGAAGGTCTCCTGGGGAAGACTGGAGCACGAACAGATCATTTCAACCCAGTGCCTAAATGCTCTCGCTGGCCTTTGCAAAGGTTGCTATGGGAACACAGAGAGGGAACCATTTACAGGTTGGCAGTTTGGAGAAGATCTGGAAGAAATGTCTACCAGAACTAAGATGTGAGAGTTGTGTATGAATTGATCAGGCCAGTGAGAAAGATGGGCATGTGCATTCCAGCAAAGGAATTTACCCTTATGTGTGAAGTGTGAGTGAGAAAATGACAGTAGGTCAGAGTTTTAGGTGAATCATAACACATTGCTATCGTCAACCATTTTGTGCCACAAAATGGTGGTTTCATGTGGTTCCACCTAATCAGTGGGGGTCAGTTACAGACAACTGTGGATTAATTCCAGGCTGAACATGTGCTTTCTCTTACACAGGGTAGAAACTAATGAGGAATTTTAACTAGGTGAGTTTCTAACTCAGATCTGTACTTTAGACAGACCGTTGTCACAGGTGAAGAGGGTGGCCAAAACCAGTTGGCTCCCCATCTCGTTTCTCCCTCTCATTTTCTCTCATTGGATGATAGCCCAGATGAGAGCTAGTGGAGGTCTGAACTAAGACCCAGGCACTAAAGCAGTTGGAACAGGTAATCACAAGATAAAATCTGTCAGATCGGTTACTGATTTTTCAGTGGAGAAGAAGAGAGAGAAGAAAGTCTCAGGTTTCTGGTTTGTGTCACCAGAGGGAATTTGGAGCCATTAATTCAAATGAAAAAAGAGAAAAGGAGCTGGTTTGGGGTGAAAACAGTGAGTTGTATCTTGAATGTGTTGGTTATGAGGTGCCTGTGGAACGTTCCAACAGAGATAATTATCCAGAAGGAAAGTAAATGTAGGAGTCTAATCCAGGGAGGACTCTGAACTGTAACGGGAAATCTGGGGACCATCGGATCATCGGGGGCAGGGGGGTTGGGGCGCAGATAGGCGGTCCAAAACACAAGAGTGGTTGACACTACTGGGAAGCACACAATTTTCAAGGCAACTTTACAGAGCTGATGTTTTCTTTACATGCTTTTCAACTGAAGATGCTTTAAAAATAATCTTATTTGTAAATATGAAAAAGAGTTGCTCTGGTTGAAATGGACATGAGAACCACAGAACCCACTTGCTCAGGCTCCTTAATCCTTCTTCTTCCCTCAAGGCAGCCCCAGAAATCTCTGAGGAACACTTGGGAAGTGAGCGATCTGGGAAAACTAAGACCCAGGGGTCACATCTGGCCCACTGCCTGTTTTTGTAAATAAAGTTATATTGGAACATAGCGACATGCATTCTTTTTCTTATTGTCTTTCTACGTTCATGCTACAGGAGCAAAGTTGAGCTGTGGACTGTGTGGGCCACAGAACCTAAAATATTTTCTTTTTTTTTTTTTTAAGATTTATTTATTTATTTGAGAGAGCAAGAATGAGAGAGAGTACATGAGAGGGGGGAGGGTCAGAGGAAGAAGCAGGCTCCTCGCTGAGCAGGGAGCCCGATGCGGGACTCGATCCCGGGACTCCAGGATTATGACCTGAGCCGAAGGCAGTCGCTTAACCAACTGAGCCACCCAGGCGCCCCCTAAAATATTTTCTATCTGGCCCTTTATGGAAAAAAAGTTTGCTCACCCCTGGTCTAGACTAAACCCTCGATTTCACGAATTAGAAAGCTGAGGTCCAGAGAATTTAAATAACATCTGAAAAGCTGCTCAGGCTGGAACCCTTCTTGAGATCCAGTTCCCACTGCCCTTCTTAAAAAAATAAAAATAAAAAGCATAACTGGCGATTACTCTGGCTAAGAATGAACTGGATGCATTGCCCACCCACAGTAATTCTCATAAGAACAGCAAACTAAAAACTTTCACTGAACTTCCTTTCACTTTGGAGCAAAATACAGTTTTTAGTATTTCGTTGTTGCTATTATCTTAGAAATAAGCTCCCTTTACCTATATTACTAATTATCCTATGACTAATGATTCTTGCCTAATTCAATGAACTCAATTCTTCCCTAATTTAACATTTTATGTGAAAATGTGAAGTCTCTTTCCTTTTTTTTAAAGATTTTATTTATTTGTCAGAACGCGAGAGAGCGCGCCCACACAAGCAGGGGGAGTGGGAGAGGGAGAAGCAGGCTCCCCGCTGAGCATGAAGCGTCATGCAGGGCTGGATCCCAGGACTCTGGGATCATGACCTGAGCCGAAGGCAGATGCTTCACCGACTGAGCCACCAGGCATCCCAGTATCTGCTTTCCTTCGCTAACTAGCCCGGCTTGAAGTATTAGTTCTCCAAGGTGGAGTCAGTATGGGGTGGTTCGCAGAGGTGTAGCAGGGGCCGCTCCAAGTGACGTGGCGCACAACCTCATTACACACCACCCGCTCCCGTGTTTGGCTCCTCCCCCTTCCCCAAGTCGCTCCTTTCACCCATCGCTCCTGTCTGCAGACACCGCGTAGGAACTCGGGCCAGAAACAAGCTAGGGCAGAAGGGGGCCGCAGCTGCACGGGTGGAGAGGTGGACGTGACGATCGAGGGGCGGGAGGGAAGCACAGGGACCAGCCGTTCCAGCAGGTGCAGGCACGGTAGTCCTGCCTCTGGGTCCTCCCCCTCGCTTCAGTCACCTCCCGCGTTTGGGCCGAGAGAAGAAACACAAGGCCGGAGGCACACATTGCGAAGTTCTAAATGTAGTTCAAACAGCACCAACTGGGAAGGGAAAAATTTCCCACGGCTCACCAGCAGGGTTTTAATGTAGTCAGAGGTCTGGCGGTGAAGAGACATGAATTCGGTCTTGGTTCATCTGCTGATGACAAGGCAATATTGAACAGCCTCCATTTTCTTCAATCTGCATCCCGTTTTCTAGAGCGATAAAATGAATATAGAGACATGAATAATAAACTCTTATTTGTCCTGTTTCTTTTAAGAATGGCAAGGGAGAAGTGATCAGCCACTAATGAAAAGGAAGAGGTTATTTTTATAGATAAATAGGAGCTTCAGTGTTTAAAAATATCAGAATAAAATTCCCATTGTGTTTAGTTAAGATTTCTGGATGAGAAGTATGAAGGAGGAGCATAGAATAAAGAAGGTCTTTATAAGAAAATGAGACAGTTAACTCTTTTTCTTATAAGCTTACCAACCCCCTTAACATACCTCTCTCCACTGGTTTTGTAAATCATCAGTTCCATTTCATATGGTTAACCATGTTATTTCAAGTATAATGAAGAAAAGCATATAAAGGGCTAAATTCATATCTCAAGGGTGAATATTTTCGTATTATGCATTTATTTATCAAATATTTATATAGCTGCTTACTATTGCCAAGAACTATTGTAAGAGGGTCATCAATATTAACTCTTCCTTGAATAATTACAGAATACATCAGGGAAAGAACTGAACACAGAAAAAAAAAAGGAAAATATTATTAGAAGCAAAATTAGGAGGAAAAATGCAAACAATATGTTGACAACTGGTATTTCATTTTACTCTATCTTGCTTCTACAGAACATCTCCTGTACTGAACATTTTGTTGCTTCACTTAGAGTATTTCTGTGAGAAAAAGAATCCCATGCCTAAAGGCTCAATTGACAAGGGTGCCTCATCAAGGGACACTCACATCAATGATCAATTTTCCTCACTGCTGGGATTTAAAAGAAAAAAACTGCTTACATTTATATCATGCTTTTGAAGTTATTCTAGGTATACTATTTTACATATTTGTATTTAAATATGAAAATTGTAATACCAAAAAATTTATTTAACTACAATATCTGTACACTTCCAATTACCAAGAACTTTCCATAAATATCTGACAGCCATTTTCTATAACTGCAGTTTCCTCAAGTTTTCACTATTTTCCTTTCAACTTTTAGAATCTTCTCTTTGAAGAATGTGTCCTATCTTTCCAGTTGCCTCTTCTGGATCTTTACATGTCTCTGACTCACACATTTCCACTGGATCAATAACCTCATTGACACAAATGTGATTTTGTGTGTTTCCTTTCCTCCTACAATTCGCCAACTTTTATTCAAAGAATTCAGAGACCCCGTATAATTGTCTTTCCTCCAGCCTCCTCCATCTTTGGTCAGAAGTTTGCTCTTGGCCCTGAGTGCTTCACCGCCTATGGCCAGGAGGGGGCTATGTGAGTTTGCCTTGTGTTACGGCTGTCTGAGCCCGTCTACTCTCTGAGCTCGTGCTTCATCCTCAAGTCCACTCCTTTCTAAAGATCTTCTTTATTTCTTTATATTATATAGAACAGGTGTGTCGATTTCCTTTCATCCATTCATCTGACAAATACTGTGTGTGTTGAACTTCTATTATGTGCCAGGCACAGGTGTGTTACCTCTACACATCCACTGATGAACAAAACAGACATCATCCCAGTTCTTATGGAGCAAAAGGGAAGTAAACAAATATTATTTCGATTGTGCTAAATGCCAAGAAGCAAATAAACAAGGATCACTGAGGAGAATAAAAGAGCTAGGACCTGTTTAGAGTGGTAAAGAAAGGCTTCTTTAGTGAAATGTCATTATAGCTGTGATCCTAAAGACTTTTTTATGATACATTTCCCCGATTTTCTCTTTTGAAACTTACCCTTGTCTTTCAGCCATCTCCTAGCATCCTTTTTCAAAGGTTCTTTTCTCTGTAAGCAAAACTAGACTAACACACACTTTCTGCACCTTTTTTGAGAATTGGGAAAACTTGCTTTCTTTATCATCTCTTGCCTTAGAAATAAAAGAGCTCTATACCCTGGTGGCTTATATGTGAGAACATATACTTTAATATTCCCTACTACAAGGTCAAAATAAGATCCCCTCCATAGATTGCTATCCTGGTGGCCCAGCCAAACTTGGCCATTGGGAAAGAGACTTGGCATCAGGGACCACAGGACTAATTTTACTGTTTTTTGAGGACTTTCTGATCCAGGGTTCTCCCTCCCCAAGATATTTCACATTTTAATTTTTATTTCTGTATTTCTTCCGTTGCCTTCATCCCCTGTGAATGACAAATCAAGATTCTCTAAACCATCCTCCACTCTTACATCTTTAGCAGATTGAAGCATCTTTATTTCCTGAACTCCTAGCTTTGGGTAGTCAGTAGAGCACAACAGGTAAACACATAGCCATGCAGGAGACACACTGCACTTGAACACCCACCTTACCACTTTCCAGTAGTGAGACCTTGAGCAAGTGATGGAACTTCTAGATTTCACTTTCCTCGCGTGTAGTGTAAGGACAATATATCTATATTAACTTTCCATTTCCAGGAACAAATTGCCACAAACTTAATGGCTTAAAACAATACACACTATTGTCCATAGTTTCTATGGGTCAGGAGTCTAGGCACAGCTTAGCCAGGTCCTCTGCTCAGGGTCTCACCAGGCTGCAGTCAAGGCATCAGTTACACTGTGTTTTCATCTGGAGGCTCGACTGGAGAAGAATCTGCTTCCAAGCTCCCTTAGTTTGTTGGAAGAATTCATTTTCTTACAGCAGCAGGACTGAGGATCCCAGCTTCTTCCTGGCTGTTGGCTGGGGGCTGCCCTCAGGTGCAAGAGGTCATCTGAAGTTCCTTGACACATGGCTTCTCCAACGTGGCCACTTATTTCTTTAAGCCAGAAAGGAGACTTCCTAGCTCCAGTCTGCCAAATGGGAGTCTTAAATAATGTAACATAATCACATGGCATTTGTCACGTAGTGTAACCTAGTCAGGGGATTAATGAGTGTCATACCATCACTTGTGCCGTATTCTATGGTTAGAACTCTGTCTGCCACAGTTTCCTTCAGAGAGCTACTTAAGTAGGTATATTATATTAAATTACAGATGTAAAGCCCTTAACACAGTACCTGGCAGGTCTTAAACACTCATCAATTAGCTATTGTTCCTCTGCTTCTTTGTTGTTCTTTTTAAAATCCACTGCCAGAAGGGTATCAGCTTTTTAAGTTATAACTGAGCACTGGCCACATCTTCTCATCGCCATTTTACCTTCACAAGCTTGTCTTTTAAATATCTTTTCCGAGGCCCTGATCTCTCCTCTCTTTGCTGGTCACTGGATTAGCTTCCCCACCAGCTGAGCATGGGGATGAATGAAGGTCATATTATCAGCATCTTCTCCAACAAATCATGCCGTGATGATCTTAAGGAGAGAATTCCATTTGTCTGATCAACTTTTTTTCTATAGTTCTGAATCTAATAAATATTTTCCCACCCCCCTCCTTTGGCACATTTATTATTTCTCTGCTGCTTTCTTGTACCTCTACGCCATCAGTGACAAGCCCTGTGCTGTTCTTGGCAGCTTTGCAGCATGTTTACTTCCAAACCTTTCAGAACAGTGTTTAAAATATTAGTAGCTTCCAATGTCTAATTTCCTTTTGCTTAAGTGAAATTGACTGCCCTGTCCTTGTATCATTGAGCATGTCCATACCCAAGGTTCTTGGCATCCCATGGTATCCTGTGCCCTGTGTAAAAGGGACCTAAAAAGTTCATTGCCCAAAAGACAAATAAAATCTAGGGCTGAAAGAGATTTTGTAGTTACTGTTTGGATCTGTCAGAAGCTGGTATTAAAAATGGTACAGTACCGAAAAGGAAGGTCCAGACTTAAGGAGAGATAAAAAGAGAGAGAGAGAGAGAGAGACCCTAAGGAGGGACCATGTTGTCTACATAGTAGCCAGACTGAGATCAGAGACAGAAACCTACAGTCTGGTGCTCATGCTAAAGTCAAGTGGACTGAGACCCAAAAGGGAATTGAAGCAAAACAAGGAAGCACTCCACTGTGCTTAAACATTGGTGCACATTGACCCAGGGGTAGAAATGGTGGCTGGTTAGGCAGATGGGCCAGAAGGACAGTGAACTGGAGGGAGAAAGTGTGATACCATATGAGATGATTTTTAGCCTCAGCTGTATCCAATCACTTTTAAATTTATTAGCAATTGATTCTGGCAAGTGTGGTTCTGAAGTCTAGGGTTACCCCAGTGGGCCCTGTTTCCTGGCCTGTGGGTACCATTTACAGTGTTTTCCTATGTGGACCGTGGCTGAGTCAGGCCATCTTCGGGTGTCAACTGTTAGGACACTGGTGGCTTCATTTTTGACTGGTAATTCAACTCCAACCTGCATTATTTCCCTTCTCTCTTTACTTTTCCTGCTTCCACAGTAGTCCCTTAAAGAACTCCACTTTCAAAAATCCAGCTGTGTAAAACACTATGTACACACAAAAACATGAATGAACTCATGTTAACACATACTGGTGGTTATCCCTGGAGAGTACATGTAGTGGTTTTCTGTGGTTGTTGTTAAGAAATTACCACCCACACAGTGACTTAAAGCAACACCAACCCATCATGTCACAGTTCTGTAACTCAGAAGTCCAAAATGAGTCTCATTGGGCTAAAATCAAGATGTCAGAAGGGCTGTGTTCCTTTCTGGAGGCTTCAGAGGAGGATCTATTTCCTTGCCCTTCCCAGCTTCTAGAGACTGCCTGTGGCCATTGGCTTCCGGCCCCTTCCTCCATCTTCATGTGAGGCCAGGTTCTCCTCCTCCTGCTGCCATCTCTGGTTTTGTCTTTGGACTTCCTCTTCTACTTTTAAGGAATTTTGTGATTACCTGGGGCCTACCAGAATAGAAGACAAGAATTTTCCTACCTCAAGGCCAGTTGATTAACAAACATAATTCCATCTGCACCTTCAATTCTTCTTTGTCATGTAACCTAACATTGTCTCAGGTTCTGGGACTGGGATGCAGACAGCTGTGGGGGCCATTAGGCTGCCTACCACAGTGGGATTATGGGTGATTTTGTTGTTGTTACCGTTTATTTCACCTTATGTATATTTTAAAATTTCTATATAATAAACATGGATTACTTATATACATTTTTAAAAATCAATTCACAAAACGATATAACTTTCTTATCCAAAATTTCCCCATCATTGTCCCTCCCCTAACATTACCATCACCACTACCACTATTTATCTTAAAGGGCAAAATACATCACCGAAATTTTCCATAGGAGACTACTCTTTCTTAGTTGCTTCCTTTAACAGCTCTATTATGTTTCCATCTTTGGATGCTTTGATTTATTATTTAAATTTTACTTTTTTTTTTTTTTTTTTTTTACTTCTGTAGTTGGGAATGGGGAAAATATTTGTCTTTAGAACTTTCTCCATCAGAGTCACCATCGACTCTTTCACTTGAGAGAATTTTGACATATTTATAACATATACTCCTAGTCTCTGTCTGATATTTAGAAAAAAAAATCCATTGATCTTGCCTCTTATAATAAAAGCTTACATTTATGTAGTACTTATAATGTTCCAGGCACTGTTCTGAGCATTTTACATATATTAAGCTAACTCATTTACTCTACATAGTCGTTTAATGAGATAGCTGGTATCCTTTTAACCATTTTAAAGACAGAAATAAGGCACAGAGGGGGCACCTGGGTGGCTCAGTCGTTAAGCGTTTGTCTTCGGCTCAGGTCATGATTCCGGGGTCCTGGGATGGAGCCCCGCATTGGGCTCCTGGCTCCGCAGGAAGCCTGCTTCTCCCTCTCCCACTCCCCCTCCTTGTGTTCCCTCTCTCGCTGTGTCTTTCTCTGTCAAATAAATAAATAAAATCTTTAAAAAAAAAAAAAAAGAAAGAAGGCACAGAGGAAGGAAGAAACTGAGACTCGGTAGAGTTAGGTAACTTGCCTAAGGCCACACAGCTAATAAGAGATGGAGCTGAAATTCAAACTCCAGAACCCAGAATCCATCCTCTGGTATATTGTTATATTGCCACTCATGTTTTTCTATCTTCTTGTTCCAACATTTTTTCTTAATTTACCATAATTTTTTTCATCTTTTATTCCTTTTGCCCAAATTACCATTTTTTTTGAGAATCTAATTTCTTCTATTAGCATAGCAGGATCAGAAAAGGAAGTACAGCATCTCTCATAATCTCTATTCTTCTAGGCACATAAGTGCCAGGAATTCTACTGGTGATTACTCTTTTTTGGAATATTACTGACTGTTCACTGCTGTATTCTTCAATCCTCTATTCGTACAAGTTGATCCTAAGTATTTGGTTTCCTTTCACTTTTTTTTATTATTTCTGATCATGCTTGAATGCTTTCTGCAACATAGTTAGATCCTGTTCTATCATAATCAAAACAAATATTATACTCCAAAATCAAATTCTCTGTTAACATTTGTTTTAGAAAAGAAGAAGAGAAACTGATGTATATCAATTGACTTTTAAGCCAGGAAAGAGGAGATGCTTTTTCAAAGTTTATTTAACCTTGGTACCACCAGCATGTGGTACCACCCCTATTTTACAACTAAGAAATGAAACCTTAGAGAATAATTGTATCTACAATTTACTGATGGCTTGCTTTGATCCACCATCTGTTTTCATGCAGGATCTTATTCAATCCTCAGAACCATACGAGGTAGTATTTCTTATCCCGAGGAAACTGAGGCTTAAAGGGGTTAAATAAATTCCCCCCAAAGCATCTAGTAAACATGGTTTATCTGACTTTAAGGACTATTGTCTTTTCCCATTACCACACGCGGATCTTGGCTCCAGCATCTGTTGGAGAATCTGTTATTCTTATGTTTTTCAATCTTACTCTTCAGGAATTTCTATAAATTGGGGTAAATTCACATGCCTACAGAACCCAAACAGGTGATAAGAGGGAGCAAGACAAACTACGTATCAGGGACACAGTGATGTGAGCTAAGTGGAAGTGGCAACTGATCCTAGACCCTAATACCTCCAGGGGCACGCACACGGATAGAACTGATTGTGAGACTGCATCCATGCACAAAATGAAGGCTGGGAAGGCCCACATCCAATAGTGACTGAGACCAGCTGGCTGAGGGCTCAGGGGCTTGGAGCCCTAGTGTAACATTTTCATGTGGGAATGCCATCCCATGTTCCAAACCTTCAGATTTTTCAAGACAAGGCAGAAAGTTATACTTTTAAATTATAGCTCCTAATTTTTCAATGATGGCAATTAATTTGGCTCTTTGTTCTTGGGCCTTCATTCTTGGGCCTCTGTTCTGAGTCCTTGCTTGTGTCCTCTTGTCCACTTTACTTTCCTCCCTTTTCCATAATGTCATGGAATTTCTTTTCCTTATGGCCTATGTCACTTCTTAAAGAAGTATTTCATTTCTAACTTTTTTTTATTGAAATATAGTTGACATACAATCTTATATTAGTTTCAGGCATACACCATAGAGGTCTGACATTTATATATACATTATGTAATGACCACCATAAGTCTAGTTACCATCTGTCACTGAACTAACTTATTACAATATTATTGACTATATTCCTTATGCTATGCTATATCCCCATGACTTCTTTATTTCATCATTGTAAGTTTGTACCTCTTAATTCCCTTTACCTATTTTACCCAGCCCTCTACCCCCTGTCCTCCGGCAACTACCTGTTTGTTCTCTGTATTTATGAGTCTGTTTCTGTTTTGTTTTGTTTTCTTTGTTTATTTGCTTTTTTTTTATTTTTTAAATTCCACATATAAGTGAAATCATACTGTATTTGTCTCTTTCTTTCTTATTTATTTCACTTAATGATAGCCTTTGGGTCTATCCATGTTGTTGCAAATGGTAAGATTTTTTTTGTTGTTGTTTTTTTGGTTGAATACTTCTCCATTGTGTGTGTGTATACATATATACATAACATCCTCTTTATTCATTCATCTATCAATGGAAACTTAGGTTGTTTCCATATCTTGGCTATTGTAAATAGTGCAACAAACATAGGGGTGCATTTATCTTCATGAATGAATGTTTTTAATTTCTTCAGATAAATACTCTTAATTGGAATTGTGGATCATATGGTGTTTCTATTTTTAATTTTTTTGAGGAAACTCCATACTGTTCTTCACAGTGGCTGCACCAACTTACATTCCCACCAACAGTGCACAAGAGTTTCTTTTTTTCCACATCCTCACCAACACTTTTTATTTCTTGTCTTTTTGATACTAGCCATTCTGACTGGGGTGAAGCGATAGCTTGTTGTGGGTTTGATTCTCATTCCCTTGATGATTACTGATGTTGATCATCTCTCCATGTGTCTGTCAGCCATCCATGTGTCTTCTTTGGAAAAATGTCTGTTCAGGTCCTCTCCCCATTTTGTAGTTGGATGTTTGCTTTTTAGTGTTGAGTTGCATGCATTCTTTATGTATTTTGGATATTAATCCCTTATCAGATATATCACTCGAAAATGTCTTCCATTCAGTAGGTTGCCTTCTAGTTTTATTGATGGTTTCCTTTGCCGTGCAAAAGTTTTTTAGCTTGATGTAGTCCCAATTGTTTATTTTTACTTTTGTTGCCCTTGCCTGAGGAGACAGATCCAAAAGCCTTACTAAGATGTCCAAGAGTTCATTGCCTATGTCCTTTTCGGAGTTTAATAGTTTTGGGTCTTACTTGTCAGTCTTTAATCCATTTTGAGTTATTTTTTGGATACGGTATAAGAAATGGTTTAGTTTCATTTTTTTGCATGTAGCTCTTCAGGTTTCCCAGCACCATAATTGACGAGACTGTCTTTTCTCCATTGTGTATTCTTGCCCTTTTTGTTGTAGATTAATTGACCACATAAGCATGAGTTTATTTCTAGGCTCTCTATCCCATTCCATTGATCTATGTGTCTGTTTTTGTGCCAGTACATAAGGTCTTATACTATATCTTGAAATCAGTGAGTATGATACCTCCAGTTTTGTTCTTTTTCAAGATGGCTTTGGCTGTTCAAGGTCTTTTGTGGTTCTATAAAAAATTCAAGATTATTTGTTCTAGTTTTATTTTTTTAAGTGCCATTGGGTTACACTGAACCTGTAGATTGCTTTTGGTATTGCGGACATTTTAACAATATTAATTCTTCTAATCCATCACCATGGCATATCTTGCCATTTATGTGTGTCTTCTTCAATTTCTTTCATCAGTGTCTCATAATTTTCAGAGTACAGGTCTTTCATCTCATTGGTTAGATTGATTTGTAGGTATTGTATTCTTTTTGATGAAATTGCAAATGAGATTATTTTTTCTTAATTTCTTTTTCTGATAGTTTGTTATTAGTGTAAAAAAACCAACAGATTTTTGCATGTTAATTTTGTATCCTATAACTTTACTGAATTTATTAGTTCTAATAATTTTTTGGTAGACTTTTTAGGATTTTCTTTATATAGTTTCATGTCATCTGCAAATAGTGACAGTTTTAATTCTTTCTTACCAATTTGGATGCCTTTTATTTCTTCTTCTTGTCTCATTGGTGTGGCTAGAACTTCCAGTACTATGGCAAATAAAAGTGGTGAAAGTGGACATACTTGTCTTGTTCGTGATCTTAGAGGGAAAGCTTTCAGCTTTTCACCATTGAGTATAATGTTAGCTGTGAGTTTGTCATATATGGCCTTTATCATGTTGAAGTGTATTTCCTCTATACTCACTTTGTTAAGACTTTTTATCATAGGGCACCTGGATGGCTCAGTTGGTTAAGCGACTGCCTTCAGCTCAGGTCATGATCCTGGAGTCCCGGGATCGAGTCCCACATCGGGCTCCCTGCTCAGCAGGGAGTCTGCTTCTCCCTCTGACCTGCCCCCCTCTCATGCTCACTCTATCTCATTGTCTCTCTCAAATAAATAAATAAAATCTTTAAAAAAAAAAGAGTTTTTATCATAAATGGATGCTGAATTTTGTCAGGTGCTCTTTCTGCACCTCTTGAGATGATCACATAATCATTTCTATTTTTTTAATACTACCTTTATTAACAGGTAATATGACCTTTATTATACAAGGTAGAAGAGAGCCATCTACAAGCCAAGAGAGGCTTCAAACAAATTCTTTCCTCATGCCCCTCAGAAGAAACCAAACCTGCTGTCATCTTAATTTCAGACTTCTAGCTTCCAGAACTGTGAGAAAAAAAGTTTCTGCTGTGTAGGCCCCTCAGTGTGTGGTACTTTGTTATGGCAGCTCAAGCAGACTATTCTATCCTCCTTCGTTCTGTGTTCAACACAGCAGCCAGAGTGACCCTGTTAAAGCCTAAGTCAAATCACACCTCTTCTCTGTGAAAAAAACCCAAAGCCAAAGTCCTTCCACCACCCTGCAATGATCTTTTCTCCCCTGCTCCCTATCCAACACTCTCTCCCACAAAACTCCCCTCGCTCCTTCTGCTCTGGACACTTCAGCCTGTTTGCTGGTCCTCAACCACCAGGCACTGGCTCCGCCTCACGGTCTTTTCACTGCTGGCCTTCTGACAAATGTTTTTCCTAGGATTCTTCCCAGCACTGGCTCTCTCTCCTCACTTCCTTCAGGCCTTCCCTCAAGTAGAATCTCTTCAGTGAGGCCTTTCCTGGCCATTTAATCTAAAATCGCAGCCCCCCCTTCACAAACACTCCACTATCCCCTTGCCTGAAATCTTACTCTCCTTAGTCCCTATTACTATCTAACATAGGGTGTATTTTATTTATCTTTAATATTGTCTACCACCCTACTTAAATGCAAATTCCATGGGGAGCAAGGATTTTTGACTGTTTTATTTACTCCTTTATTTACTGTGCCTGACACATAATTGATGGTCAATAAGTAGTTCTTGAATGAATAAAGGAATTAGTGAATGAAGAAATTCTTTATACCGGTTAGAAGTCTTCCTTCTTCCTAAATGAAAAGCCCTGGTGATATTATGAACTTCATTCTTCCCTTTTACAACACACTGTAATGCAAAACTTTGATAGCTTTGCTGGGGCTATTAACTTACCCCACTACATTTAGCTGTGGCATAATATTTAAAATCCCTCATCAGTTTTGAAAGAGAATGAGAAGTCTTTTTTCTTCATAACTGCCAATGACTATTTTCATCATCCTTTTTCCCTGATAAAGTACATCTAATAAATCTAAAATAAATCTAATTTCTTTGCTGTTCCAAAGTTCCTCTCACACCCATTCACAAGATTTCTTCTCTATTATTCCATACATCTATTTTTACTTCATAGAATTTGAAGTGCTACAATCATATCCCTTCATTTTCTATCTATGGAATTAATAATCAAAATTCTCAGTGCCTTTTTGCAGCAAATGTACAATGTATGCTTTTCTAGTAAAGCTATGGATTCCTGCTTTCTACATGAAAAAGAGATTCTGAGCAATATTAAAACCATTACAGGCTTCATAGGATGCTAAAGATAAACAGTAATAGATTTCTTAATTTTCAAAGATTGAGCCATATTCTAAACCTGACAAAAGAGAGAGTTATAAACCCTGTATTTTTCAAAATATGGCCTGGAAAAGTCTTGTAGTGATTTTAAGCATCCAATGGGGCAAACTGTAGCTTCTAACCTCTTCTGTCCCCAGTAAGCCCCTGAGCTAATCCTGTCCTTCTTTTGAACAGGACTGCTGCTTTCCTGCCCACCTTGTGACTCACAAGATTAGAGACCATGCCTTCCTTAAAGTCCCTTCCATCAAGATTCTATGAATGTTGCTCATGCTGGGTCAGGAACTGACGACAAAATACTTAAGCTGTCATTGGTGTAAGATTCCTTGTTGGAATATTTTTGGAGTTCAAGGAGATGTATTTTCAAGCAGCAATTCAGTCTGCTTTTTAGTGTCTAAAGGATTTCTAGGAATCAAGGTTATCAAGAGACTGCCCTAACAGTTGAAGCTTCAATTACATTTTATTCTTCAACTTGATTTCAGTGGCTTCCAAAAAGTATTTGCCAAGTGAGGCCGTGGTGGGAAGCAAAAGAGATGCATAATGTCAGCCCTAAAAATGCTTGCCTTCTGGTAGAGAAGATCAAATTAACATCTTTAAAACAGCGAGAAGCCAAAAAATGCAAATTGGGTGGTACTAATCAGAAGTGCAGGAGTGGTTCAGAGAAAGGAGAGCAGAGTGGTCTGCAGGAATCACGAAAAGCCTCAGGAAAGAGGCAATGTGTCAGACTGAAATTTAGGGGAGAATAGGATTAGGGTTGTCAGAGGAGGAAGGGGGTGCTGTGTAGTCAAGAGAAATAGCATAAACTGAAGCACGGACATCTTTCCTGAGGAATTCTAGGTGGAGGATAAAAATCTCCAACCTCCAGCCTTTTCCTCCCTTCCTCCAAAATGCATGATTGCCTGGCGCTCATGGGGTTTTAAAAGCACCCCAAGACCAAAGCCCATGTGCATCAGGTGAGAAAGCATGTAGAAGTCTATTCCTAGAATAAGAAGCGAGTAGTCTCTTGGTTTCTCCACTACATTTTGAAGACTATAAATGAGCAAATGTCAGATTCAAATAGATCCCTCAAGAAGGATAATTTTAGTTGACTGTTTGGGACTGGAAGCCTGTCTGGGCACGTACAAGCTCACAGCTATCAGTTACCTTTGGTTACCGAGGAGGAGCAGGTGTCTAAACAAAGCTGCTGCTAGCCAAACTGATTTAAAATGATACTGTGCTCCTCCACAGCCCCGGGGATTAGTGAGCGTGCAGCAGGCCCAAGATCACCTTCTTTTATGGATGGCTTTTGAGGACACCTGTACTTAATTAACTGTCACAGTCAATAGCTACATCTGAAGCTGCCATTTTGTCCTGAAAGGATCACAAAGTTATAATAGCATAACACTGTTGAGCTTAGAACCTGGAGAGCGTGACTCCAGGTTGTTGGCCCCAGGCTCAGTGACTTCTGGAATGTTCCTGAGTCTCTCTGAGATCCAATTTAACTCTAAGTAAGTTAGGCAAAGATGCAACTTATTATTATTCTTTCTTATTTCTGCACTATTACTTTTCCTATTTGCCAGAACACGTTTCCTGAGCACTTACGCCATACAAGGCTCTCTGCCAAATGTTTGAGAAAAGAAGGGAAACCCAGAGATGAATGAGGCAATTTATGTCCTCAAACAGTGTGAAATCTCCTTTGGTAGCTCAGTGCAGTAGAGTAAAGCTGAAATCATAAGAGGAGTACAGAATATACCAGGGGGAGGCAGGGCAGGGAGCGATTAATTTGGAGGGAAAGTTTATGTGATGACTCCTCAGAGGTATTTTTTGACTTGTGTTTTGCAGAATAGACAATACATACCCTAATTGGGAAAAGAAACATTGCATGATAACTGAAGTGTAAACAAAGGCACAAAATATGAAAATGCATGATGTATTTGGAAAATGATCAGGAGCCCAGTGTGGATGGAGGGGATATAATGAAAAATATGTTTTGTTTTATTTTATTTTTATTTTTGTTTTATTTTATTTAATTAATTTATTTATTGAGAGGGAGAGAGAGAGAGAGCATAGGGAGGCGTTGGGCAGAGGCAGAGGGAAAGAGAGAGAATTTAAAGCAGGTTCCATGCCCAGCGTGGAGCCTGATGCAGGGCTTGATCTCCTGATGCTGAAATCATGACCTGAGACAAAATCAGGAGTCAGACTCTCAACTGACTGAGCCATCAGACACCCTGAAAAATATGTTTTAAAAGGTAGGTTGAAGCCAGATGATGGAGAAGTTGAGTGCCAGGCTAAGAAGATATAATTTTATTTTCTATATACAATAATACAGAGTTACTGAAAGTTTTGAGCAGAAGGATATAGCATGACCATATATAAGTATTAGTATGTGAAGGGTGGCAGACTATGCCACTCCAAAATATACTATTTTGGCATAATGGTTATTTTGAGTGGAAAGCAATTGAGAAGAAGCAGATATAAGAATAGCTCCCCACATCCCCCTGTTTGCCTAAAAGCAGGACATAAATTTGTAAAGGTGTCCCCTTCCTTCTCTACCAGAAATAACAGAAGTTAAACACTGGGGACAACTCTAGCCTTTACCTGCCCAAAGAAATCTACAAAGAGGAATCTACATAACAAAACTTGCTGAAACTAGCCCTTAGGTACTATTCCTTGCCCCGTATATTTACCTTCCCACAATTTGCCACTCCTAGAGGCTCAAAGTCTTTTTCTTCTGTCTTGTCATTTCTCTAAAAAATTGTTCTTTGTTGGGCGCCTGGGTGGCTCAGTTGGTTAAGCGACTGCCTTCGGCTCAGGTCATGGTCCTGGAGTCCCGGGATCGAGTCCCGCATCGGGCTCCCTGTTCCGCAGGGAGTCTGCTTCTCCCTCTGACCCTCCCCCTTCTCATGTACTTGCTCTCTCTCATTCTCTCTCTCTCAAATAAAAATAAATAAATAAATCTTTAAAAAATTGTTCTTTGTTAAGCTTTATAAGCCCAAGTTCTAACCACTCTTTTGAGTTATTCACCACTGGATGCTCCCATGTGTGTGCACAATGCATTTGTTATTAAAACTCTGTTTGTTTTTCTGTTATTGATCTGTCTTTGTCAGTCCAATTTATGGGGCCCCAGCCAATAAAGCTAAGAGGGGTAGAAAGAAAATAATTTTCCCCTTCCCTACCTGTGCTACGAGGGACATGATGGATGGATTCAAGATAAAAAAGGCCAGCGAGGACCAGCAATCACCATATGTCTAGAATGCGATGACAGAGGCCTGAGCGAGAGTGAGCGAGAGTGAGCGAGAGTGAGCGAGAGTGAGAATGGCCACAAGGGGCAGATTCAGGATGCAGGCCGAGGTACAGGGAAGAAGAGAGGCTGGATCCAAATTTAGCTTCACTTGGTATTTGCATGTCATCTTCTACCACACTTTCTACGAACATCCATCTCATGGACCAGGACTTGGACTTATTTCTATTCACAAAGAAACTTAAATTTACAGACCTTCGAGATCTTCCCAGACCACAGTTAGCTCTGAATGGACTGAGACTGGCAAAGGATCTGATTTCAAATCTGGTAGCTGGACGGTAGAGATACTTTCACATGAGAAAGAGGAAACAACAAGAACCACTTTGTGAAGAAAGAGATGATGTTCAGCTGCCTGGTGTAGAGGTGGCCCCGCAGTAATTAAGAATGTTCATAGCATCTGACAGAGATGACGACTGCTGTTTCAGATATTTGTGAACATTTAGGGTAATCTTTGGTTGTTTTTCTTCATTTGTTTCTTTGGAAATTAACCTTTGAGGAAACATAAGTTTCAGTTCTAATGAATCTTCCACATTGAAGACAAGATAGAAAATATTCTCAGAGACTGAATCTCTTCTAGAAAACTTCATCAGCATCAAGGTAAACATTACAGGAAATCTTGTAACAGAGCTATGAAGGTCAGAACCTTGTCTTTTAAGGGGGAGACCAGGCCTTTGATATGATAGTGCAGGATGAAGATCATTTATTTTACTTTCCTCTATTAAGGCCCTTATTTACATAAGCTATTGCTTTTGGCCTATTACAACAGCTTACGCTTTCCTGAATCCAACCCCAGAACATCCTCTTTTCCAAAGATTCTGAGGAGGGGGTACTTCACTTGAGATCTTGGATGCTCCAAAGAGGCAGCACCCCAAGAGCACACCTCTGCCCTGGGCAACCTGCATGCCTTGCCTCAGGAACAGAAGGGACAGCCAGCATTTTCTCCAAAAAGCTTATTCAGGAGTCTGGAAGTGAAACAGTTCAATGGAAAATGTGTTGCAGAGCTTCCAATTCCTCTGAAAGTAAACCTAATGCCCTCATGTACCTCCAGAGTAATTATTAAAGGTTTTATCTGTTGAAAACTTTAAAGAGATTCTGAAAATTAAGAATTAATACATTTAAGTGCTCTTGATCTCTTCTTGAACATCTCGATCATCTTGAACAATTTAGGTTATAACACTTGCTTTTAGTGACTCTAAAACACTTGTGAAACATAATTTTTAAAAAGATTTTATTTACTTATTTCAGAGAGAGAGAGGGCACAAGTGGGAGGGGCAGAGAAAGAAGGAGAGAAAGTCCCAAGCAGACTGAGCATGAATCCTGACGCAGGGCTCAATCTCAGGACCCTGATATCATGACCTGAGCCTAAACCAAGAGTTGGACGCTTAACTGACTGTGCCACCCAGGTGCCCTTGAAACATAATTTTGAATACATTCTTGAATGATAAAAATAAAAATATAAAGCAAATTTGGTTCCACAGATGTGGGAATTTTGATGGGTTCATTCATAGTTATACTTTAGCAGTGTGTTGACCCAAATTAACATTTTATGATACTTGTTACCGGCCAAAAAGTATTCACAGCCTAGGATTCTTGAGCAATCGTGAGTGAATTCTTGAACAAAGTGGTTCTTGTTGTTTCCTCTTTCTCATGTGAAAGTATCTCTACTGTCCAGCTACTGGATTTGAAATCAGATCCTTTGCCAGTTGTGTCCATTCATAGCTAATTGTGGTCTGGGAAGATCTAGAAGGTCTGTACATTTAAGTTTCTTTGTGAATAGAAATAGGTCTAAGTCCTAGTCCACGAGATGGTTGTGTGTGCTTGAGGTTTGCCTCTACTTACATAAGAAAACTTGCATAAATTTGCCATTAGGGAGACAATTCTATTTTTTATCCCAAAATAGAACCTGAGTCCTGTGCTATGCTATCACCTTACACTTTGTGGAAGAAGAAAACATCATCTGGAAGGGGAAATATGCGTAGGAAATTCACTATGACTCTCTTTTCCACAAAGCTGATATGTTTGTGTGTGTGTGTGCGTGTGTGTGGCTGTTTCTCTCACAAAAGAAATGAACAAATATATAATAAAGAAGATGTTCTAACAAGCCTGAGTTTTATCCCTGTGCTTGGATAAAAACTTTCCAAGCTAGGGGAAACAATCGGATTCTTTGTAAAAATGCCTTCTGGCCACTAACGAGAATGATGTTAGGTAATTATAGCTGGCTGTGATGCAAATTCTCATGATGCAGGCTCAATATGGCACTAGGAATGGAAAGTCCAGACTCTTTCTCAGAGCCATGAACTCCATCTCCGGTTGAATCCTCTCTGCCGCAGGCCTCCTTCTGGCTCATTCTCTACCCATGGCCTCTCATACTAAACCTTTGTCTACATCTGACAGCTCCACCAGGCCCTATGTTCAGTGGAAAAATACCATCTGCACATGTTATTTCCCATCCTCCATGGCTGGAAGACACTGATGACATGTAGTCCTCCAGGCCTCCAGAGTTGTTTTCAGGAATGAACGATTTTTCATGGCAGGTGTCCATGAATCACTCCACCCTGTAGATGGTCGGCTGAGTCTCCAGGATTGAATGACTCGCTCTCTGAAAATCCCTATAGAGCAATGATGGAGCCAGGTTCATAAGGTAGGGAGGGCCTCCAAAGAAATGGATCACTCCACATGCAAACTCAGGAAATGAAAATGTGGCCTCAGGCTCAATTGCAGGGGAGAACTCTTAGGAGGACTAAGTATAGTCACCCAATTGGAAGACAGCCAGTGCTCAGGGTGCCCGCTCCAGGGGTTGACACAAGACCACTCCAGGAGCCTTAATTGCCACAGGTGGATGGCATAGTTCTTTTAAATCTCTCCTAAAAATAAGTCTTTCATGAATCTAACGCCAAGTGTTGACTGTATTATTTTTATTTTTATTTAAGATTTTATTTATTTATTAGAGAGAGAGAGAGAAAGCTAGAGATAGAGCATGAGTGGATGGGGAGGGGCAGAGGGAGAAGCAGGCTCCCCGCTGAGCAGGGAGCCCGACATGGGGCTCGATCCCGGGACCCTGGGATCATGACCTGAGCTGAAGGCAGATGCTTAACCGACTGAGCCACCAGGCACCCCTATCATTTTTAAATTAAGGATGAAAAGAGGTAGTGGTAAGGAGAAAGAAGAGATGTTCATTCTTGAGAAACCAGAGGTACCGTCCATGAGTTGCTCAGGAGTGATTTTTGAAAGTTGATTTTCTTTCTTCTTTAAAAAAAATTTTTCTTACAGATGCCTATTTAACTTCTCCTTTACAGTATTCTTTTTGTTTTGTGAAAGCCTAAGAAGTGCATCTGTCAAAGTGTGACTCCTCGCTGCCCAGGTGCAGGGATAAGGCTCCTGTTCTGTCCGCCACACCTTCAGAGTTGTTGGAACGCCACCCTGAGGTGCTAGCCCCACGGTGGGTGAGGTGAACCCAACACATGGGCCAGTAAAGTCCCTTCTTCACCCTCCTGGGAACCCCAACCTCCCTGGGTGCAGGGGGGTGGTAGAACAGACTGGGTATGAGCAAGGGTTTTGGAGTCAGATAGACCTAGGAGTTGAGCCAAGGTTTCACTTCTTACTGCCATGTCCATGTGCAGACCCCAGGTATTATTATTTCTACCTCAGAAATAATAATATCACGCCCTCAAACAGAGGCTATGAGGAAAAATGATGGGATGGCACACAGTAGTCCTCAAAGGACCCGGCCCGTGATATCATCAGTATATCTTTAGGGGATCTTGCTTAGCATGAAAATAATCTTGAACAATTTAGGGAATCATACTTGCTTTTACTACATCTAAAACACTTCTGTAGGGGCGCCTGGCTGACTCAATCGGTAGAGCATGTGACTCTTGATCTCGGGGATGTAAGTTCGAGTCCCACATCGGGTGTAGAGATTACTTAAAAATAAAACCTTCAAAAAATGAATAAATAAAACACTTTTGTAAAACATGTTTTGGTTTTGGATATAGAGTACTGGGGACAGGGTTAGTTAGCAAATGACAGCGGTTCCATGGGATAACTCATGGAGAATAGTTTATTGTATCACTGCCAGAAATACAGAGGGAAAACTCTTCTTAAATGGCATTTCAAATGTCTCCTATTTTTTTTTCCTTGACTCTCAATTTAAAGTCGTATGTATTTGCTTCCTTGCTAGAAGTTAAGGTGTCATTCCGCTAATGGGAGCCCAGCTATGCCAAAATGGCTGCTTGTTTATGCGTTTGCCATTAGGGGGTCTTCCATATTTTCCCATGCGTTTTTCCCCTTCCTCAGAAGCAGGGGCCACACGGGCACCCCTCTCATTGCTTGCTCCCCCAGCCCCGTAACTAGCTAGTGTTCAGTGAACTCTTAGTCAATGAACTGTTGGATGCATGTGGAACCATTTACTGCTGGGAGGTTTCTCCAAAGACACAACCTACAAGCTGAGTTCCTCAGCTCATCAAAGCCACTTTCTCCATCCAAATTTCTGTATTTAACTATAATCCTCAATAAAAAAGCAGGTGTTTAGGTTGTTTTGAGTTTGTGTGGGGTTTTTTTGTTTTTGTTTTTTAGGTTTTGTATTTTGTCTTTTGTTTTTTTGCCACTATTTAGCCTCTTTTCTGTTGAAGTGTTTTGTTTCGATCCAAGTCTACTCCATTGTGTTTTCCTCCTACAAACTTTTTTTTTTTTTTTCCAAAAAAAGGCTTTTCTCTGAGACTTTTAGCTTCCCTGAGGCTGGGCGGGTGGACTTCTGTGGCTTGAATTTTGTTTATGTGCTTTGAAAATTCTAATTATAAGTCTTTGGGGAGTTGCTGTGCAAAGTTCTGTATAAAAGCAGAGCTGGATGGTGGACTGACAGGCTGGTAGGGATTAAACGTGCGTGTCACTCTGGGGCTGGATGCAGCTGCCGCAGCTAATGCTACAACACATAAGCCCGGGACAAAGGCTTGCTGAGACACATTGTTGTGTTTTCCTGGGCTCTTAGAAGGGGGCCTGGTTAAAGGAGGGGAATGTAGCACTGTTAAATATGGTGACGTTGACTGCCTCCCTAAGCTGATTTAGGGGCACCAAGGGGTCCTCCCAAAATGGTGCAGGCCTTTCATTCTCTAGCTGAAAGGTCAAGTATGGAATCTAAAAATCCCTGCTAAAGTCATAGCGTGCCACTTCCTAAGAGAGGGTCACTGGCTGGTCAGCGAGGGGCAATGAGGAGACAACATGGGGTCAGTCAATCCCCTGAGAAGGAGAGGCTTTGGAGTAGGGAGCTTGTTTATATGTTTTGTTCCTGGGCTTGTGCAACAAGGATAAAATAAATTTTCTTGTTAAGGACATCCACTGAGGAGTCTCAGGATAGCTGCTTCATCCTCCTCCCATCATCTCGCTTTACCGTACAGCTTACAGTCCATCGTGATCACCAAGCCTTGTGGGCTGAGAATTGTCTCCCCACCCCCAAGTGTCTATTTTCTGTCATTATTTGCAAATGTTAGGCCCAGGTGAAGGTCAGTGGAAACATCAGGTTGCTGACACCTCAGCTTCTCAAAGTGCGGCCCATGGGCCAGCGGCAGCTACGTCACCTACGAACATCTTACTTGTTACACAGAAGACTCCAGCCCCCACCCCAGACCTCCTGGATCAGAATCGGTATTTTAACAAGGTCCCCAGATGATGTGTGTGCACATTAAAGTTTAAGAAGCACTGGCTCAGGGCGCCTGCGTGGCTCAGTCGGTTAAGCCACTGCCTTCGGCTCAGGTCATGATCCTGGAGTCCCGGGATCGAGTCCCACATCGGGCTCCCTGCTCGGTGGGGAGTCTGCTTCTCCCTCTGACCCTTCCCCCTCTCATGCTCTCTCTCTCTATCTCATTCTCTCTCTCAAATAAATAAATAAAAAATCTTTAAAAAAAAAAAAAAGAAGCACTGGCTCAGATCTTCATGTAGATTTATTCAATTTTGGTTTGCACATTAGAAAGACAATGGATCATTTCTGGATGTTGAAAGAGGATATGAGGCCACAAGAAGCAGCACCCCATGCTGTTCCTTGAGAGATTCACTTGCGTGTCTCAGGGGCCCCTCATCCTCTCAGGCCTCAGCAGGGGTACTTTACTAGTTTGTCCCTGTGCTTCCTGGATCGATATGCTCCACCTGCCAGTGACCAGGTCTCCACCATCCCCCTTCTGGGGCCCGTCTAGGGGTTCCCGGAAGGGGGATGGAGCCATGCTGCTTCCCCTCTGCTCCAGCTGCCACAGACAGTCTCCAACCACCCACAGAAAAAGAGGGTGTATTCCAGACCTCCGAGGCTCAGAGCAGCCCCACTCTGGTCTACTGTTTGTTACCTGGAGCTCTTGACTATCTGCTTCTTGGGCTCTAATAGTCACCTCTCTTTCAAGTAAGAACATTTCCTTTCAAGTGGCCACCTCTTTTCTGGAGAGGGGCCAGGAAGTGACATGGTTGGGAGAAGAAAGGGGCCCCATGCAAGATGGCAGGAAGTGGTGTCCAGAGGGCAACGTTGATCCCCAGAGGATGATCTGTGGAGATGGGGAAGAAGAAATTCAGCACAGAGTCTGCTATTCCATGTGAAGTTTATTTCTGCGCTATAATAAGAGCCTCCCTCCATTTCTCAAGCAAGGCTTTTAGCAAAGTCTGCTGTCTCCATCTCCTTGGCAGGAGAGCTGAGGTTTGGGGACCATGTCTGGCCTTCGGTCGGGTGGTGTGGTGAGAGGAGATATTCCCTCACCCTAGAAGGCACACCAGCTGCCTAAGTGACCTAGATTTCAGGGGAAGCAAGAAGTTGAGACCTATAACTATGAAAGTGTAAGCCACCCAAATTCATAGAAATCTTGGGGGAAAACACTGTATTTGCCACAGAATATGGAATGGGGGAGCCTGGACCAATTACTTTTTTTTAATTAAGTGAATGAATGCCCCTAGAAGGGACTTGGATCACCTAGAAAACAGTTACACTACTGAACAGTTATACTTCCTGCCAGGACACAAAGGTTCTGGGGCAGAAGAGAGATTAGGTTGAATTGAGATCAGGAAAAGCCACCGCAGCCTGCCTGCATCTAGCCCTGGGGACTACCACTGTCACTCTCTGAACACCCGCTTCCACTCTTTTCCCCTCTGCCCCTTATCTGTCAGACACGTGTCTGTCTAAACCCGAAGTTCTAGTTCCCTCCCATGGGACCCCAGGATCCCAGAATCATCAGTGATATTGAGTAACCCGTAACCTCTAAGTAGATTTTGTCTGCGGAACACACTTGGAGGATCTCCACAGGAACCACCACGTCCTGACACCTGCCTAGCTGAGTCTCAGCTGAGCTGTAGAGACACAGGGACAAGAGAGCTTGAGTTTACTTAGCTGCCACCTTGCAAGCATGGAAAGATCCCTGCCTTTCCTGTTTCTGGAAGATCTCCTCGCTCTACCTACCCAGCCCATTGCCTGCCAGCACACAGCAGATGCTTCAAAGGAATGACTGAGCCTTCTTTGGTGCAGGAGTGCTGACTGGTGCAAACAGGTACAGCTGGTTAGGTTATGAGATGCTTGGTTTTCTTCGTTCAGGCTTACAGCACTCATGTACCTAGAAGCCTGAAAAATCTATCACCACACCACTCATGGTCTGCAGCCTCTTCCGCCATCTCCAGTGGTCCTCAACCTTTGGAGACCATGAAAATCAACTGGGGTGACTGTCAAAGATGCAGATTCCTGGGCCCTGAGCCCTGTTGGGATGTGGAGGTTGGTGGTCCATGGACCCACTGCGAGAAGCCCTGCTCCTGCGCTTGGCCTTTGGTTTTCCAGGGTGCTAACTCCAAGCCCCCACCTTCCAGAGTCATTAATTTCTGCTCCTACAGGGACTTTGGATGCTTAAACTCCCCTCAGGGCTAGGCTCATCCTTTTTGCTTCTGGAATATTCCTGCTTTAAGAGCCACCTATTTCCCCAGCGTACTCGGGTTCCTCTTTTTCAGTTTCTCTGACTCCTTCTCAATGTTTCCCCCTAAAGCCCCTCTCCTAGTTCCTTATAATTCTGTCCTTCCTTCTGCTTCCTCTCTCCACTTAACCTTCTGGAAATAATTCACCTTGGTAATAGACCCTTTTATACAGACCACAGAACAGAACGAAACACATTTACATTTTAAGCGAAACTTCTCTTTACTCTCATTAACATATTTAAAATGCCAAAGACTCCATCTTTATATGATTCCAGACCTATGGGCGTGGAAGGAATAGTGACAAACTTAACCTACCTCAAAATCGTTGCTGTGGCCAAATGACGTTGCCTGTAAACAGGGGGCCGCTCTCTGGCTGCTTTCACCGTGAGACCGTGAGACCGTGCGACCGTGCGACCGAGCACCCAAAGAGGGAGGTCTCACTGTTCCCAGTCACCATTACAATGAAAGGATGCTACTTTAGCAGTTTAATAGTACCTAGGTTCCTTATTTTAAATGAAAAATAAAATGCTTTGAAGATTTAGATTTACTAAATGAGTGGAAAAAGTGCTTAAAATATGTTATAATTGCAGGAACAAAGAAATCATTTTTTAGGTTTAAAATTGAAGTTTTAGATTCAAATCACTTTTTATTCATTCAGATCCTTTTGGTAAGCTTTAAGGTTTAAAGGAGAGGACAGCTAGCTGAATTAAGAATTGAACTGTTTAAAACTTGATGAGACAGATAAGGAATTACATCTAAATCATTTAAAAGTTTGGTTTTTAATGTATCTTCTATAAATGTGGTGTTGAGTAATACTCCGCTTTTTTAATCAAGAGCTAAACTTCTGTAGATAGGAGGAAAAAAAGCAATGGAGCTAATCTCCACCCCAGAGAAAACAGTCAGAGCGCCCAAACCAGTGCGGTATGACTGCCACCTAGTGGCAGAATATCCTCATCACAGAAGCCCTGCCTCGTGGAAGCAGAGAGGGCTACCTCAGGTGCCCGGACTGCGAGGCTAATTTACAAATGAAAACCACCAGGTGACTACAGTAAAGTTTTATTTTCCATCATGTCAACACTTAGAGCTTCTAGGACTACTTTAAGAAATATACATGTGTTGATACAGTTTCAAAGAAAGTTATATAGGGACATGTAAATCATGGTCTTCACTCTCACAAGTTTATCTTATTTCACTCAGGCTCCAAACAGACAACAAATATCTGAGGTTCAAATTTCCTCTCAATTTCATTCTAGCCCAGAAAGCACTCAATGATTTAAAAATTAAAAAAGCAGCAAGGTTTGCTGATTTTTGTAGCATTGGAATCAGTAAGGAAAGGACAGTGGGCTAAGTCAGATTCACTCAGCTCCACCGTGGACCCTCTGTGGGACCTTAGGCGAGTATTTTATTACTTGTCAACCCATTTGCCCAACCTGTTAAGCAGAGGAGTTGAAATAGATTCTAAGATGCTCTCCATGAAAAGTTCCAAGACTTCTCCTGTTTCTTCATTTCTACCCTACGATGGACCAAAACATTTTGAAACTTCAGCTTAGCTGCTCCATTCGCCCTGCACCAGCTCCCACCCCACCCCCTCCACACACATTATTGTGGGTGATTTCAAGGCTGACCCATTTTCATAAACTGACTCTATCCCTTCTGGGAAATGGAGTGTCACAGAAATATCTCAGCTGGCCAGTTGGTCAAATCATCTTTGCTCTTTGCCATTTGCACCTATGGTCTTTTCGAATGAAGTTGACCAAGAAGACAAAAAGGCTTTGAATAAAGCCCACATGATTCAAAAGTGTGTAACCTGACATAGTTTCATTTTGTTGAGTTAGCAGCTACCTTTGCAAACTTAAAAACAAACGCTGGTGTGTTCGAGGTTTCATTTCATTCCACGCTTTCAGTATTCAGAAATCAGTTCCAAGACGATTAAGCATGACCTTTCCATACAGATGGTGCCTGCCTTCGCCGGCGCAAACAGCACCTGTCACACCAACCCTCAAATGCAGATGTTTGCATATTTGTAAGACATAGTGTCTTAAAATGGTAAAATGAGTGCTGGAGTCAAGGCTTTGCGGAAGGGAGCATCATATCACGTAATCTGTTCCAATGACTTGATAAGAAAGCCATGCTGCAGTTCCAGGAAATTAGGAGACACGTGAAACGAAGCACTCATCTTAAACCACACACATGTGTGCTCTCTTAAAATTATTGGACTCACATAAAAACCCTGCTGCATCTGAACGCATGCTGATTCACTGTGGTAAGAAGTGTTTTGTGAAATGTAGGTGATCCCCAGCTTCAACACAAAGTAGAACTCATACTCAGCGTATGTGGGATAGCTTCCACAGCCCTGCATCTTTTCCCCAAAGTCCTAATATCTCACAGTTACAAGGGATCTTAAAAGCTATTTCCTCCAAATATAAGAATCCTTCACTAGTAGCTACAAAGGCAGGGGAAAGGAAGGTCTGGGAGCCATCTAACCCCGAGGATAGCCAAGAAGATTGAGAAACAAGAATAAACCTGTCGAGAAGTCCATCTGTTTTTATTTATCACCAGCAACCCGCAATTCCAAACAATGTCAATGCTAAGATACTCATCCAGGGAGGGGCAGACCAACTTCACTCGCCCACCCTGCCCCCACCCTGTTGACTCCCAGGCTTTCTACACTCTGGCCTCTGACTTAATATTACATAACTAAGAGTATACTCCTTTCCGTTTTTTTTTAAATAGATTTCCTACTTTATATCTCCTAATTATCAAAATGATATTTTATAACTTAGAAGATATAAAAACAACATAAACAAGCCTTTAAAAATTTGTCCATAATTCCACTATCCAGAGATGCTTCCAACCTATGAAAGGCATATTTCCTGCATGTCCTCCTCCTACCAATTTTTCTTCACATGTTTGAGGTCATTTGTATATCTATACTAAAGACCCTTGATAAATCACATTTTTAAAGGCTGCATAATAATCCACTCTATTGGGCTGTGCTAAACATTTTTTAACTATTCTGTTAATGTTATACATTTAAGCTGTTTCTAGCCTGTCACTCTTACAAGATAACGTAATGAAGAAGATGACTGTAATATTATTGTATTGGTCTCTAAGTATTTCAGTTAAAATTCCTAGAAATGGAATTACTGGATCAAAGATTAAGCACTTATTACAAAAACCTTAGCAATTATACTGCTAAATGGCTAGTTTGCATATGTACAGCAGTGCATGAAAATGATGATCACACCAGACCTCCCTGACATTTAGCATTATCAGGCCATTAGGTAAGAGGGAGAGAGGGTGGTTTGTTTGTTTTCATTTTTGCTAATTTGATAAGCAAAAAAAGTATCTTTTACTAATACAATTTATACTTCTTTGATTACCAGTGGGATTTTGCATTTTCTCATTTATGAATTTCTCTTCAAGTCCTTTTCTCATATAGATAGCCACCCTTTGGAACTTATTTATTTACTTAAAAAAATACATAAAGAAGCACAATTTTTTATCCGTTTGCCTGCCTCATACTGAATGCTTTCAGTAACTCTCATACTGAAATGCTTTCTCTGCTGCCATGTAACCTTGACCCCAACGACCAAGTCCTGCCTCCTGGGGACACACATACTAAGAAGCCATCCTTTCTTTCCCATGGCGCTTGCAGATAACCATCACAGTCCCCTCTGTGCTTTTCTTCCCTGACTGATCAACTGTTCCATCATCCTATTCGGTCACATTTTAGTTTGCTGGAGTCCACTAGAGTGGTGGACAGAGAAGGATACAAAAATCAAGCTATGGTTTCACCAGGATGATGGGGCAGGACTTTGACCTCCACTGGCTTTGACACGGTTTGTTTTTGTTAATACTGCCTAAAGTCCTTAACCCTTTCTCTCTCTCTCTCTCTCTCTGCTGCACTATCTCATGGATGTTTCACAACAAGTAAGAAATTTATCAAAACTCCCATTTTTCAAATGACTTTTCTCAAGCCAGGTCTCTATTCTGTGCTCAAAGGATTGAAGACTCTAAAAGCAGATCTTTACATTCATGGGAGGTGTGGCAGACACCACTAGCAATGTAAAAACAAACAAACAAACAAAAAACCCGTTCTCCTCTTATTTTGGCACACACCTAGATTTCATTTCTAGGCTCTGTTGCATTTGGGTAGAGCCACGGGGTAAGTTGTGTTCAGTGGAATTGGAGAGGTTATATGTATCTCTTATTGGTCCAGCCCATCCAAACCTCCCTCAACTGCTCCCCCATGCTGACTGGCTTTATGAAACTGAGAGCAACTTTGAAATCCATGTGTTAAAGACAGCATGACCACTGATGGCCTGGTTTGTAAATGACTATGAGGTAGAGGCTGTCCCCACTGACTTGAATACACGCACCAGACAATTACATGAATAAGAATTAAATTTCTTATGTGTTGAAGTATTAAATGTTGAGTCTACCTGAAGCAGTAATTTAGCATACCCTAACTAATGCAGGAGAAAGTGAGGTACAGTGGAAAGAGTCTACAATGAAAACATTATGTGGCATGTCCATTCCTGACCTCTGCTCTCCTTATATCACAGGGGGCTGGAAGCCCACCAACTACATTTTGTTGATTCCCTTGCCAACTGTCTTCCAGAAAGAATCTGTCAATTGGGAGACTAGAGAAAGGAAGAAATCTTTTTTTTTTTTTTTTTTTTTGCCTTTCTGCTTTAGGCAGTACATCCAGCACCAATGGAACATCTGCAAGCTCGAGAAGTATTAGTGCCCGTTTTCAGCTGCATCAACAAAGGTGTGTCCCCCTCGGTCCCCAGACCAGCAGGGGCAGTGTCTCCCTCAGTTCATCAGCAATGTGGACTTGGGTGCCTGGATCTGAGGAAGTCCCAGCTTCATGACCTCCCTCTTACTGCCTTGCTCTTTTGACATCTTTGTAGCCAATTCCCTGTGTTATATTCCTCCCTGGATGAAGTATCTAGATTGGTTTCTTTTTTCTAACTTGGACACTGACTGACAATAACACAAGTTCTATTCCTGGAGCTGCTAATTACTAACATATCCCTTATAATTTCTGAGCCCCAATTTTCTCACCTATTAAAAAATAACAAGAGAGGCACCTGGGTGGCTCGGTCGGTTAAACAGCTGACTCTTGATCTCAACTCAGGTCTTGATCTCAGGATCATGAGTTCAAGCCCTGTCTTGGGGACCATGCTGGTTGGGGAGCCAACTTGAAAAAAAAATAATGAGAATAATGAAAACTGCTCTGCCCAATTAACATAATATTCATGATATCCAAAGGAAAGTGGCATGAAACTCATTGTAATTTATACATACATTACTTTTTTTTATGGAACCTGGTTAAGTTTCCTCTTGTTGGTCACATCTCCCTCTTTCTAGAATTTTAGGAGCCTCTTGAATATTTCTAAATCTTGATCCAGTTAAATATATTAATTATTTCCTCCTCTGAAAAAAGCTAATATAACCCGCGCCAACAGGGAGAACTGTTCTTCTATAACCACTGAGGGCAAAGCTTCAGTCCTTTCCTACCGCCTGTTGGCAAATGTCACCAGTGAACCAATGAGCCTGGCTTGCTATAACTATGCCGAACTGACTGAATGCCAAAGATGGGCTTGGGTGCAGGATACATGGTAGACACAAAGGAAGACGGACCTCAGATCCCAGGTGAACGTTCCTTGACTTTACTTACATACACTTAAACCCCTCTTAGAAGAAGCAGGACCTCAGCCCATTATCCCTCATATCCTCCCCAGTTATTTCTGGGCGTTCCCTGAAACATCACCTCACATGGGCTGAAGACCACGTCCCCTCCTGTTCTTTGCTCTAACCTTTGTGCCAAGAGTCCTATGTCCTCCATGTCCTCCATGAGGCCGTTCTCTGCAGGGTACAGAGCTCCACCCTGCTCCCCCAGCTCTGTGGACACAGTTCAGGTAAAGTGGACAGAAGCAGGAAAGGGCTGGCTTTTGATCCCACTACAGTTCACTCCTCAGGTAGGTGACTTTCTATAGCTGCCTTTAGTGGATTTATGATATCATCATTTTTATGATATTCTAGGGGTGAGAAAAAATTGTGCTTGAGGTAGACTGGCCCTTTTGATGTTTGGGGACTAGACAATACTTTGGGGTGAAGTGTTTTGTGCACTTTAGGATGTTCGGTAGCATGCCATACCACATGCCAGTAGGCGCCTCACATTGTGAAACCAAGAATGTCTCCAGACACTACCAAATGTCCCCTGGAGGACAAAATTGCTCCCAATTGAGAACTACTGTCTTAGGGTCTATGGAGTATATACTGTATTAGGATGCCCCAGAGAGGGGTGCCTGGTTGGCTCAGTCGGTGGAGCGTGCAACTCTGATCTCGAGGTTGTGAGTTTGAGCCCCACGTTGGGTGTAGAGATTACTTAAAAATAATAAAATCTTAAAAGAAAAAAAGGATTCCCCAGAGAAACAGAACCCAAAGGACATGTATGTAGAGAAATGAGATTTGTTATAAGGAATTGGCTCACGTGATTATGGAGGCCAACAAGTACCAAATCTGCAGGGTGGGCTGGTGGGCTAGAGACCCAGGAGCCTTGATGTTCTTTCGAGGCCACAGGCTGTCTGCTGTAGAATCAGGAAGAGGGATGTTGCAGATGAAGTCTGAAGGCATTCTGCTGGAGAATTCTCTTGCTCAGGGGAGGCTGCTCTTTTTGTTCTATTCGGGCTTCAACTGATTAGAGGAGGCCCCCTCAATTATGAAGAGCAATTTGCTTTACTCAGAATCCATCAATTTAGATGTGAATCTCATTCAAAAACACCCTCACTAAAACACCCAGAATAACGTTTGACCAAATAGCTGGGCACCCTGTGGCCCAGTCAAGTTGATACTTAAAATTAGCCATTATAGATACCTAGCTATCAAGGTCACTGCTTCCTGAAGCTCACAGTTGAGGCAGTGACCCAAATGATAAACAAGTGTTTCAGTTGTCTAGCACTGGGTAACAGACCATCCCAAACTTTGTGGCGCAGAACAGCGACCATTTTATTATGTGCATGTGTTTTTTTTAGATCCAAAACTCACACAGGGCACAGAGGGGATGGCTTGTCTCTGCTCTGCAGAGTCTGAGACCTCAGTTGATAAGACTCAAACTACTAGGAGTTATTTAAGTGGCTGGAGGCTGAAATCATCTGGAGGCTTCTTCAATCGTGTGTCTGGAACCTGGACTTCGATGACTCGAGCTGGGCTCATCTGGAACTGTCACCCAGAGCACACACATGAAACCTTCCATATGACTTGGGCTTCTCTTGACATCACAGCTGGCTTCCAAAAGGGAACACCCTGGACGGAATGTCTGGAGAGTGAGTGTTCCAAGACATCAGGCAGAAGCGGCAAGGCCTCTTGCAACCTAGCCCTGAAAGTCATGCAGTGTCACCTCCACTATGTTCTGTTGGTCACACGTGATCACCAAGGACAGGCCAAACTCAAAGGAGGGGAATTAGGTACCACCTCTCGATGGAGGAGTGACAAGGTCACATTGCAGAAGACCATTTTGGGTGAGAGATAAAGATAGATATAGAATATATAGAATATATAACTTTATATATTATATAATTTATTTGCTGCAACAAGTAAGCAAAAATCCTATATAATTAATTTAAGTAGAGCTAAACAGTAGTGGTACCGAAAATATTTAGATTGCAAATGGATGCAAGGAATCTTTTGGGGTGATGCAAACATTCTAAAATTGAATTGTGATGATGGGTGCACGATTCTGTAAATTCACTAAAAATCATTGACTGTATACTTACAGGAATTGGACACCTATCATATATACCGTTAGCATGCCACAAGCATTGAAGAATCAGAATAGCCATGGGTGCTGACCCTAGTGCTAGAACAGAGCCCCAGAGATCCCCTTCATGTACTGGGTAGTGGGAAGGTCTCAGGTGTCTGGGAACAGAGGTGGCCAAGATAACTGGGAGACACTCAGGGTTGCAGGGCAATGGCTATTTACAAACTTGGATAGAAATATTGTATTTTTTTTTAAGATTTTATTTATTTATTTGAGACAGAGAGAATGAGAGACAGAGAGAGACAGAGAGCATGAGAGGGAAGAGGGTCAGAGGGAGAAGCAGACCCCCCGCTGAGCAGGGAGCCCGATGCGGGACTCGATCCCAGGACTCCAGGATCATGACCTGAGCCGAAGGCAGTTGCTTAACCAACTGAGCCACCCAGGCGTCCCGAAGTATTGTAGTATTTTAACAACCAACATTGAGTGCTTTGATAAGCATAAGGCAGAGTAAAGGAACTGGAAGGACAGGCCAGGGGCAGAGGAGAAGCATTTTAATATGGTAGCAAGGGAAGCTCCTTCTGAGAAGGTGACCTTTGAACAAAACACCTGAGTGAAGTGAAAGAGGAAACCCCATGAGATCTAGAGGGAGAGAAAACCAGGAAAAAGGAAAAGCAATTATAAGGCCCTGAGGCAAAAATGAGCCAAGTTCAAGGAGGAGCAAGGAGGACAGCAAAGCTAGGTTGAAAAGAGTGAGGAGACTGCCAAATGTCTATGTCCTATAATCTAGGAGATACCCTATCCCTGCTTCAATAACACAACAGCTGAAAGTACTGGTAGGAATAGAGATAAAGTCCACAGCACCCATGAACTTGATCATTGGCACACCCTTCCTGTGACCCTGATGGAGCCTGGGACTTAGCTGTACTATGGATTACAGTGGATGCGGGCACACGTATGGCCCTCAAAATAGACGTTCTGAAAGAATGGAGCTTTCCTGGGTGACGTACCACAGCGTGAGTCCTAGGGAGCCTCAGTGCAAGGCAAGGATTTCCCACCACTGCAGGGGACTCTTGATTCTCCACCTTCCCTGATGGGTTTTGGGAAGTGCGCTGCTATATTCCTTCTGTAGAACTTTCGAACACTGGTAGATGATATGAGGGAATTAAACCACATCACGGGCTTAGTGAAAGGAACCAATAGATAAAGAAGGCAGAGAACGGAATTCAAGATTGACTACTGAAAATGGAAAGTGGGAAAGCAGTAGAGAAAAGGGGAAATAAGAAAGAGGGAAGTGGAAGGGTTGGGAAGGCTGGAGTAAATTTTACACCCTGACGTTGGTGAGTTATAGCCATATCCAGATAGCCTATTCAACAAAGGAGCTAGGACTGCTTAGAGGGGCGAGAAGAAAATAAAATAGGGTCTCAATTAATTCAAGATGACTCAGTTGCCTTAGCCTTTGATACTGGATTAAATGATCACATAATTGTGACAGAGAACACAGACGCGGTAGATTTAAGCAAAACTAAATTGGCATATTTTTAAAAGCAATATGGCAGCTCTGAGCCTGCCACAGAATTAAAAGGAGAGATGCAAGCCCTCCTGTTGGAGAGCTGGCCTACAGCTGAAAAACATGGTCAGTTCTTTCTTTTTCTTTCTCTGCTGTCTCTGTGCTCTAATTTAGCATGAAATGGTGATTTTTTTTTTTTCATGAAACGGAAGAGCAGACAGTGGGAAACAGAGTAAGGCTCCCTCAACCCCAAGCTATGGTTAACTCAGTAAGCCCATTCTTCTTCTTCTTTTTTTTTTTTTAAAGATTTTATTTATTTATTTGAGACAGAGAGAGTGAGAGAGACAGCGCAAGAGGGGGTAGGGTCAGAGGGAGAAGCAGACTCCCCGCCGAGCAGGGAGCCCGATGTGGGACTCGATCCCGGGACTCCGGGATCATGACCTGAGCCGAAGGCAGTCGCTTAACCAACTGAGCCACCCAGGCGCCCAGTAAGCCCATTCTTCTAATAAAGAAATTCAAATCTAGATACAATAGGTCTCCCCAGATTCTCTTTATGAGACAACTGATGGTTTGGATGTGATAGCCATTCCAATAAAGGCCCAAGATTTCTTGACAAATAAAAATTTTTCCAATGAAGCATAAGATGTTCCAGAATTGTTAAAACAGCTTGATTGTTTGTATCCATTTCTACGTTCAAAACCCGTATGGAAAGAATTCAGTGCTAGGAACCAGTACCAAATTTGTTTGGAAGCAAAAGTTGCAGTTTCTTTAATAATATATATGTATATGTATATATATGTGTGTGTGTGTGTGTGTCTGCGTATATATATAATATCCAAACAATCTAATGTAAAATATATTACCAAATATTTTTATGAATACCCAGCATTTTGTTGAAACTGTCTTTTAATGCTGCAGCGACTGGTACCACTCCAATACTGAATGTGTCGTTAGTGGAGCAAGGGGGGCAGTAGGGAAGGGAGGGAGCCTAGGGGAAATGGAGTAAATGACAGAAAGAATGACCTCAGAGGAGAGGGAGAGCAAAATGTGGGAGGGAGACCTCACAGACGGGAGAGCAAGATGAGAAAAGGAGAAGGGCCGGAAGACTGAAAATGGGAAGAGGGTGATCTTAGTAAGTTTTGCATCTTTCCCGAAAAAAAGGGGGAGGAGAGGTTAAGTAAAAGAAAAACCAGAATTTGCTAAAATGGGAACAAAATAGATACTGAAACACTGAACAAAACGCTCTAGAAGGAGAACAGGAAATCTCTGCCCAGCTGCTCCTATCTCTGCCGCGGGTACACTCAGCCCCCCTCCCAGGCCGGGGCTGGCATCTGTTTGCAAGTGGACCCTGTGCTCCTCTCCTACAAGCTGTAGCAGAAGGAGTTTTAAATGTTCCTGTACAATCAGTTACCGGCTTGTTATCAGAGCTCAGTCTCCCCCAGGCTGTCTGTAGACAGCAGGAATTTCTCGCAGGCAATCAGAGTAACGCAGCGTCTCACAAGCCCCTGGCCAACAGAGATGCTAGGGAAGAACCTTAAGGAAAGGTGGACCGGTGCCCGCGACAGGTGCTCTCCTTTAGCAACAGCTCCTCAGCCTCCGTATGCTGTAAGGCGGTCTCCTCAGACCTTAACGGGCACGGGAGTCACCTTGGTGGTCTTGTTTAAATGCGGGTGCCGGTCAGACGGGCTGGGGCAGAAATTGTGCATTGTAACAAGCCCCTGGTCACGCCAGTGCTGCTGGTGTTCAGTTCCAGAGCACACCCCGGTGACCCCTGAGTGAGTCAGGGTGTGTGTGTGTGTGTGTGTGTGTGTGTGAGAGAGAGAGAGAGAGAGAGAGAGAGGGGAAAGAATCCAGAAGCACATTCTCTCCTGCAGGTGAGTCAGGAGGGGTGTGTGTGTGTGTGAGAGAGAGAGAGAGAGAAAGGAAAGAATCCAGAAGCACATTCTCTCCTGCAGGTGAGTCAGGAGGGGTGTGTGTGTGTGTGTGTGTGTGAGAGAGAGAGAGAGAGAGAGAGAGAGAGAGAGGAAAGAATCCAGAAGCACATTCTATCCTGCAGGTGAGTCAGGGTGTGTGTGTGTGAGAGAGAGAGAGGGAGAGAAGGGAAAGAATTCAGAAGCACATTCTCTCCTGCAGGTGAGTCAGGAGGGGTGTGTGTGTGTGTGTGTGTGTGTGTGTGAGAGAGAGAGAGAGAGAGAGAGAGAGAGAGAGAGAGAGAGAGAAGGGAAAGAATCCAGAAGCACATTCTCTCCTGCAGGTACACAGAGAAAAGGTGGGAAGCCGCACAGGTCCTTTGTCCCTTTATTGCTGCACTTTGCCGGACTCCCCAGCATCCGGAGGGACCGCAGATTCCCGTGAGCACTCGCAGGCGGGTGGGCTTCTCACCTGAGCCGGGCCCCGAAGCAAAGCCCACAGTGAGTCCGCAGGGAAGGACGCGAGCTCAGAGGCTCTGGGCCCGAAGGCTGGCCTCTCCGACTTTTCCTGCCTTCTCACCCAATCCTACCCCCTCAGAGAAAACAGTAACTGTCTCTGAATCATGCCGATCTGAACGCCCCGGGCGTGGTGGAAAGCTTGGGTAATGGAGGCAGATATACTGAGAGGGTGCGAAAAACCAGACTTCAGTCTCGAGGCTAGGGGTTTGACTGATTTCTCCACCCACCGTAAAGATGATCCTGATACAGAAGCTTCCTCGGAGCCCCGTGCGTTTGTGGGGGAGACAGAAGGTGGGAGTGCTCGTAGCCTCTGCTCCAAGGCGAATTAGCCCCTAGAAGGAACTCTGGATGGCCTGGCGCGAAGAGTTTGAATGGGCAGTCCAGGCCCGGCTGGTGTGACTTCATCTTTACCTCCTTTGACAGAACTGCGTGTTGCGTGAGGCGGTGTGGGTGTCCTCAGAGGTAGCTACCTAAGTTTGCATACTTCCTGGCTGACAGAGCACTCCTGCCCGTGCCTCGGGGCCGGGTGGTGAGGGGCAGTGGGAGGAGTAACCAAGTTTCACTTCCTTGCTGGTTGGAGACTCACAGCCACAGCAGGCTTCTCTCTCAGAGGAGGAGAGGGTGAGGAGCGGTGGGACCCATCTCTCTCTCTTTCTCTCTTTCTGTCTCTGTCTCTCTCTCTCTCTCTCTCACTGCCTCTTCCCGTCATAGCACCTGGCAGAGGCTCAGCGGACGTGAGGCGCGCGAATGGGCAGAGCAGAATCCCTAGAAGGGAAGATGAGCGCCCAGGATCCTTCAGATCTGTGGAGCACATCAGACGGAGAAGCTGAGCTGCTCCAGGACTTGGGGTAAGAAAGCAGGTCTTCTTTTCACAGTACTGCTCTGGTGAGCGTGGACTCCCAACCGCCACCCAAATGCTCGCTTTGGTTGATTTTCTTTAGCACCCTGCCATCGGGCTTCACTGCCTTCCACTTCACTCATCTGTGAAGGCATCCTCCTGCTTGGGGCCAATGGCATTTTCAAAGCATACAGTGTTTTCCCAGGTGTGAAAACATGTTAAGTGGAGAAAAGGGGATGGAAATCAAATGTTGGGCATTCTTCGAGACTAGGGACAGAATCGAGATGTGTGAGCTGATGTCGCTTGGTTTCCTGGATATGGATCTGGTTGATGAATAAAAGCGCTGTTCAAACGCCTGGGGCTCTAAGCTATTGACCGTAAGAGGGCTGTCTTGCCAGTAAGATAAGCAGAAAGCCTAGCCTGCTGCATGGGAGAGGGACTTTTTCAAAACGAAAGAATGAGGAAGTGTCTGCACTGTCCCATCTGGGTTTCTCTCTCCTGACACCGTGTTTGCGAGCTCTCTCGTTTGTTTGGTAGGCACCACTTGGAGTCTTTTAAATACTAACGAGTCAGGAGGAGGATTACATTTCTGCCTCAAGCAGGTTTTAAGTTGAGGTAGGTGGAGTAGGTGGAGTCATCGTAGTCCTGTCTTTAAGAAGGGACCAGATGAGACAGCCCATCGGGGTATTTAACAAAAGAAGCAAGCATTACACAAGATAGGTGTAGGGGGTTTCCTAGAGAAACTGGACCTTTACCCTGAAGCACCAGAAATATCCAAACGAGGTTGGTTTTGACACCTGGGCTTCACAAGCGACAAGACCAGCGCCTCTTCATAAACAGGACTAACTCCATAGCAACCCACTGGCATAGAAACTGTGGTCTCCATCTTACAAAGGAAGAAAATGGCACCAAAGGGGTTGAGAAACTTGCCTGTGTCACACATCAACAAATGGCAAAGCTGGGATTTCAACCTGCAAAAGCCTATGTTCTTTGCCCGAGAAAAACTAAAACAGGGATAAAATCTCTGCATTAAGACGGCAGAGATTGTAGCTTTTGGTGTCGTATTACTGTAAAAGTTCTCAATAAAGTCCTGTCTTCAGATTTTAAAATGGAGGTGTCAGAATTGAACTCCACTTTCACAAGGTAAACCAGAAATAACAGCTAGAATTTTCTATAAAGTCAACTCCCCTTACTGGGAATTCAGAGTTCTAGGATACCACCGTTCTTCTAGGTTGAATCTCCAAAGAGAGAGGGTAAAATACCCCTGAGCATCCAAATGGGTGTCACAGAGTCCAGGCTAGACCCTTGGGCTCTCACTTATAGCCTTATTAAATTATTAAAGTATAATTCTTTACATGCTTCATTATCAATATTCCCAGCCCATGATCAGCAGGAAGCTCCAAAGGAGAAGAGAAACAAAGGAGGTATTCAATTCTGGTTCTTTAATTAAACCATCCTGAGCCCACATTCTATGCTTGAGTGACGTTGTCACCTCCTTGGATGACAAGGATGAACTAGATGATGTCTCTTCTCTCCACCATATGTCCGTAACAGGAAGCGACTATGGGTAAAACCCACAAGGAAAACAGAATTGTGCCTTCCCTCCGTGGTCAAAGAATGGACGTCCAGTACAACCCAGAAACACCCCAAACAGGTGCATTTATGTCCAGACTTCTGTATTTCAGAGGGCTGGGAAATTTACTATTACTAAACATTTGGGGATGGTTTCCGTAACAACAGACAAGCTACAATGATCTGGAAAAATTGCTCTACGATGCAGGTTCTCAACCTTAGCTCTACGCTGGTGTACACAAAGAGTTTTTAAAAATTCCTGTCCAGGCGGGCGCCTGGGTGGCTCAGTTGGTTAAGCGACTGCCTGCGGCTCAGGTCATGATCCTGGAGTCCCTGGATCGAGTCCCGCATCGGGCTCCCTGCTCGGCGGGGAGTCTGCTTCTCCCTCCGACCCTCCCCCCTCTCATGTGCTCTCTCTCATTCTCTCTCTCTCAAATAAATAAATAAAATCTTAAAAAAAAAAAATTCCTGTCCAGGCCACATGCCAGACAAATGACATTAGTATCTTGGGAGTGAGTGTTGTCTTGTTACACTCCCCAAGTGATTCTGGGGAGAGACCAAGGTTGGGAGTCACTGCATAGAATATAAATCCATCAGAAGTGCTGAGAAAAATGTGGCTTTGTTTTTCATTTATTCGGTATGTCCCTGAATCTTAAAGCCATTCATAAATGTTGACATTTTGTTTGTTGGTTTGGAGGCAGTTTACTTAACAATTTTATTGAGGTGTACTTTATAGATAAAACTCACTCATTTCAAGTGTACAAATCCACAATTTCTAGTGACTTTAAAGAGTGGTTCAGACATCACCGTAAATCAATTTTAGAACATTTTCATCCCCCCGGTAAGAACCTTCAATTCAACTTAGTTTTTTTAAGTATACTCAATGGGGTGCTGATAAACCACTTGGACTAGGGGTGATTTCTAGAGTCTGCTTGTTTCCTTGGTATAAATACTTCTACCATGGGCAATTTCAAGCTGCGAAAGGTTTGACAACCTACCTGTAAAATTCCTGAAATTTAATAATGGACTTGAGCAAGTATTAGTTGCCCCATCAGGACATTGCTGACATACCTTTTGCAGGTGATAATATCTGAGAGAACTTGAAAATGACCAGTTGCCCCTGGCAGAATTCTGAACATAAATGAAACTTTTTCTTTGAAAATTTGTCACTGGTTAGGTACTATCTGTACCAAAGCTTCAGCTTAATTCAGTTTTTAAAAAGCACCATAAAAACAAAATGATTTCATGTAATTGATAAATAATAGGTGGCTGGTTTTAATGACTTAATTTTAAAATTATTTTAAATATATTACTTGAGTTGTTAGGTAGATTCTGATGTTTGTATTTTGGGTAGATATAAACAGATAATGTGGTGGTTAGAGAGATATCATACATCCTTGTTCTTTGGTCCCTATTTTTATTCTGGCTCGGGAATATGTAAGGTTTTGAAAATTAAAACCTGAGCTGTAGCAAATTAATCCATCACTTGCTTTTCTAGGACACACATGGCTTACTCAGAGCATCAGTTTATCCTTTTCTAAAGTACCTAAATCAAGCAACTCAGATGCATTTCTGAGTCTCATTTATAAAGCCTCAATCTAAAAACACTTATTTTCTGGGGTGCCTGGGTGGCTCAATAGGTTAAGCATCTGCCTTTGGCTGAGGTCATGATCCCAGAGTCCTGGGATCGAGCCCCACCTTGGGCTCCCTGCTCAGCAGGGAGTCTGCCTCTCTCTCCCCCTCTGTCCCTCCCCATACTCGCGCTGGCGGGGGGGGGATGCACGAGCACTCTTTCTCTCTCTCTCTTAAATAAATAAATAAAAATCTTTTTTAAAAATTAAAAAAAATAAAAACATTTATTTTCTTTAATCCTAAATGTATAAACGTGTCCAAAGCAAAGGAGAACTAAAACCATCTGTGATTGTTGCTCAGCTTCACTTAAACTTTGGGGGGATGGGACTGGGGGTAGAGGTGGACTGTGGGGAAGAACGGAGGGGCAAAGGGTGTGGAGACCGGTCAGTGATAAGGAAGAGGTGGGCTGGGAACAGTCAGGCTGTTTGTTGCTTTCAAAATGAAGCAATGGGGAAATGAAACAAGTAGTGAATGCTAGACAGGTCACCTAAATAAAAAACTAGTTCTAAAACTGCTAGTTAGTTGATAATTTAAAGTTCCAGCCATTCTTTGATTATAACAAAGGTTCCTACAAGACAATGTAATAACTAACTAACTAACTAACTAACTAAGTAACTAACTAGTGAGTTGATAATTTAAAGTTCCAGCCATTCTATGATTATAATAAAAGTTCCTACAAGACAGTGTAATAACTAACTAACTAAATAAATAAATAAATAAAGTCTCTAATTTCTCTATCCTGTACATATAAGAGAAGGTTAGAATAGATCAGGGGTCAGCAAGCTTTTTTTTGTTAAATACCAGATAATAAATTTTCCAGGCTTTGCAGGCTTTATGATTTCGGCCACAAGTACTCACATCTGCCACTGACATGCAAAAACAGCCATAGATAACACAGAAATAAATGACCATGACAGTGGGTTCAGACAAAATGTTATTTGTGGACACTGAAATTTGAATTTCGTATTATTTTCATGAGTCACAAAATATTCTATTTTTTTCCCTAGCCATTTAAAAATGTAAAACCATTCTTGTTTCTTAGTCTATACAAAAACTTGTACCCTGGACGGAAATACAAAGACTTGTACCCTGGCAGGAATTGGCCCTCAGGTGGTGGTTTGCTGACTCAGGGAACAGATGATCATAAGCAAAATGAGTCCTCATTATGAGAGTCTTCAGAAGCTCCAGTCTTCAGAAGGTACTGGCATTCCAACTTCATATACAAGGAGACTCACTAGCAGAAAAATCAGGTTGCCTGAAGTCCCAGAGAATCTGTTGTGATAATTCACTATTTACTGACCACATACTATGTGTTAGCACCATGCCATTTACGCCCATTATGTCACGAAGCTTGCCCAGTACTTTCAATGTGGTACGATTACACCCATTTCATAGAGACAGAGAGTGAGTTAAGAGAAGTTCGGTGAACCGTGCAGCTCACTCATAGTGGTGCAGCTGAGGGACACGCCTACGAGCCTACCCCAAAGCTGATGCTCTTTCCACTGATCGAAGAAGCTATATGTTCTAATAATGGCGACTAGTAATTATTGGATGTCACTATGTGCCAGGCACTATTTTAAGCCCTTTGCATGTATCATTTATTAAATTCACACATCACTGTGAGATAGATACTATTAGTGAATCATCTCCATTTGTAAATGAGAAAAATGGGCGCCTGGGTGGCTCAGTCAGTTAAGCGTCTGCCTTCGGCTCAGGTCATGATCCCAGGATCCTGGGATCGAGTCCCACATCAGGCTTCTTGACCAGCGGGGAGCCTGCTTTTCCCTCTCCCTCTGCCTGCCGCTCCCCCTGCTGTGCTCTCTTTCTCTGGGGCCCACATGCCTATCCACTAATGCAACATGCTAATTCTCATTACACTTGTCTTTTATTATATTAGCACTATTTGTTAGTCCTAGTATGAACTTAGAGACAAAAAGAAAGTTTTGTGATTACTACAACCAAGAAATGTTATTTTAAAGACATTATTCTTTCATGTTCTTCACATAATATGCATGCTCATGCACACAAAGCCAGGCCAATACCCTAATTAATCAAAACTTTATTGAATTTTTTGTAGATTCCATTTTTCAGAGCTTGACAAACAGAATAGGCTAAGAAAAGTGTAGTAAGGTCAAAGTTTTGCTTTTGTTTTGTTTGTTTGTTTGTTTGTTTGTAGAGAGAAAGAGTGAGCGGGTGGGGAGGGGCAGAGGGAGAGGGAGAGGGAGAATCCTAAGCAGGCTCCACACCCAGCACGGAGCCTGATGGGGGCTCCATCTCACAACCGTGAGATCACGAACCGAGCTGAAATCAAGAGATGGAGGTTCAAACGACTGAGCCACCCAGGTGCCCCTAAAGTCAACGTTTTAAAGGAATCTGTTTACAGAGCTATGATACTAAGTAGAGCAATAAAGCTTGTTCCTCCTCTTTGCACAACTCTGTAATCTTGGATTCTAAAAATGGAAGGTGATTCTCCTGTGGCTGTATGAGAGTATGTAACTGGTGTACAGTTCAATCTCTCCTTGACTCAAATGAATTTCCTCTTCGGTTGTTGTGTTTTCTGTTCCTCTATGGGTGATGGTGACTTCCTTCTACTTACATGTGGAAATCTGTCCACAAACGTTCTCCACGTAGAATGGGGTCACTTTGTTTCATTCATTCACTCTTCCATCCATTCACAGATCCAGCCATTGAATGATGACCAGGCAGTGTGGGGACACTGAAATGAAGAAGAAATGGCTGTCCCCTCAAAGAGTTTATGGCACAGAGGACAGAGAATGCACACACACACGTGTAGTTAGAATGCAGGGTGGAGGGGCTGATGGCCATGAGTATGTCTAGACAAAGCACACAGCATAGGGCAGCAAGGAAGGAGATCACTGGTTGTGGATGATATGGCTTTGGAACTGATAGGTATTTGTCAGTTGACGTCAGAAAAGATGACATTTGCTAAAGAGAAAATGGCATGAATAAAGGGGTAAAAGTGGCAAGACACAGGAGCATTCAGAAAATCAAAGAAACCCATATGACTCAGAGCCTCTCATCCCAGGGACCCAGTGGTTGGTTCTGGGCTCTACCTCTCAGAGATCCCACCGACAGCCTCATTGTCTGAGAAACATCCACCTGCCTTTCCTCTTCTAGTTTCTAGTGTCATAGCCATAGCCTTAGCCTTAAAAAAAAAAAAAAAGCCTGCATTAATTTCTTGTTTCTTCCAACTCCCCTAGAGGATAAATTCCTATTCTGAGCCCCCAGGCTTCTGGCTCCTTCTCCCTGATAGGGACCTGTCTAAAAGCAGCACAATCCACCTGGTGGACTCTTTAACCGTGTTGCTTCCTCACCTCCCGAGTCTCTGTAGTCATATGTTCTCCCTGACCACCTGCCCCCATTATCTGTTTTCAGACCTTTTTGTTTAAAAATATTGATAACTTCAGGGGCGCCTGGGTGGCTCAGTTGGTTAAGCATCAGACTCTTGATTTCCACTCAGGTCATGATCTCAGGGTCGTGGGATCAAGCCCCACGTCAGGCTCTGCACTCAGTGAGGAGTCTGCTTGTCCCTTTTCCTCTGCCTTCCACCCCCCTACCACCCCGCTCTCATGCTCTCAAATAAATAAATAAAATCTTCTTAAAAAATTTATAACTTTAAAAACATAAGAGCAGTAAATTAATTTGTTTTGACAGAAATATGGCTAAGTAAGAGAATGTCACTTTTTTGAGACACATGCTAAACTACCTAAAGTGTCATGATATCTATAATTAACTTTTAAAATGTTCTTGTAAAAATATATAAAGAATATATGGCAAAAGTTTGAAAATTATTCTACCTAAAATATGGGTATTTTTAAATATGCGTATTACTTTTTCTATTATTTATGCTTTCTGAAGTTATTCACAGTAAACAGTTAAAAATAATAATCATATGTATTAATTATTGAAAATTTGGGAAATAAAAGCACCCAAAAAGTCAGCCATGTACAACCACGCAGAATGACATATTGTTCAACTTGTCTCCAGTCTTTTATTTTTTATTTATTTTTAAAGATTTTATTTATTTATTTGAGAGAGAGAGAGCATGAGAGAGGGGAGGATCAGAGGGAGAAGCAGACTCCCTGCTGAGCAGGGAGCCCAATGCGGGACTCGATCCTGGGACCCCAGGATCATGACCTGAGCCAAAGGTAGTTGCTTAACCAACTGAGCCACCCAGGCACCCGTCTCCAGTCTTTTAAAAATATTTTTCTGTAAACACACACACACACACTCAGATTGAATTGTGGCCATACCATTTATATAATTTTTCTCTTGCTTTCTGGTAGGATATTTTTCCATCATCTACTTTTTAGTCTGTGTCAAAGCATGTTCTGGGTCTGTGTTTTCCCCAGGTCAGCCTGTTTCCCTATATTAAAGTTTAGATATTTAGGTTGGTCCAAATTCCAGAAGGCTTTACATAGATTAAGAGTTTGGACCTTGGTCAAACTCCATTTGACAATATGGACTTATTGAATGCTTATAGGAATGTGGAATTACATGGTCATCATGTTTTGTTTTTAGATTAATCTGGTAGATTAATCTGGTAGTTGAGCATGATAGGTAGCAACGGGACCAGAGCCAAAAAAGCTAATTAGTCAGGGACTTTACAGATTGGAGAATAAGGAACTAGAGTGATGACCTGGGAGTAGCAAGAAAGGAACAGAGGTGGAAACCAGTCATTCCACTTTGTGAAGCACAGTTAGCGATTCACATCCAAATAAGAAGGAGTTCTGCTTTTGTATGGTTTTTCAAAATAACGGTCAAAGGAATTTTGGAGACCTTAATGTCACAAGGGTCTTTTAATTCATCCTTTGTTTACTTTACCACTATACATTTCTAGAGTTGTCCAGGGTTCATCGTTTTGCTTGTAGGGTTCTGACTCACCACCAGTAGAGTCTATGTTTTGGGTTTGATTCTCCAGATAATAGAACCATTTTGCAAATGTCAACCCTAAAGCACGAAGAGGTTTGTCCACTTGCTCTAAGTTGAGCATAGTAAACTCCTTTTCATGGCGAGCTCCTTAGGGGCAGGAATATAGCTTCTTCATCTTTGTCTGCTCTACCCCAGCCCATCACTTGGCAAAGAGCAGCTGTCTGAAGGTTTGAATTGCCCCAAGTTGAGTCAAAGGCAAGACCAGAATTTAAGGTTCTTGACTTCAGCCCTCTACCACACCAACCCTGATGACATATTTGCATTTATTACCCTCAGACTCACTCTGTCCCCTTATGCCCAAAAGTTTTTACTGGTGGGATAAATCAACACTGGTGAGAGGCCTCATCTGAACCATGCAACCCAGAGGAGATAACTAATAAAAGGATCTGTTTGTATTTTTTTCATCCTCCAAAGTTTGGGGCTCTTTCCCCTAGCTGCAGCTTGCTGAAAGTGGCCCTCTCTGCCTCCTGTAGCAGCCTGAAATGGTAGCTGGCCAGCAGCGACTACAGCCCAAGGAAAATGACCTGGGAGCAGCATTTTATGCAGTATAGATGACGAGAGTAATGAGAACAAGTGCAGAGTCAAGCTTGATTCCACTCGGGGATAAGCCCTCCTGAGAAAATCTCTGGTGTGGGTCTCTGCCCAGCCATTCCAGGCCCCTGCAAGTTCTTATCCATGAAATAGTTTCACCAGTCTGTCTCTGAGCTTTGGCTCCTGGTCCAAATCCAACAGTCACTGAGCCCCAACCCCTGGGGGACCAATAATGCTCTTGTAGTCTTGAGACCATTCCTGCCCCATGGTGGCTGACCTGGGGACCGGACTGAAGGACCTGTGCTGGAATGATATGCAAGTTGCCCCCCTTCCCCCCACCCCAGTCCATGGCATGGCCCCTCTGGTCTCTGCAAGTCCTTGTCTGCATGTCCTGGTGTGTCGACCCACCTACGAGTCAGGCTCTGCAGGTCTCTATGTGTCTGTGTCCTTCTCTCTTTGGTTTCTCTGCCTCAGTCCTCTCTATACCCTGGGTCCCTCTCTTTCGTGTGCCCTAAGCCACTGCCCTGTGTGCTTCTACTATCTGGGTGAGCCACTGTGCCTTTCTAACTGGCTCTGAGTTTTGCAGCTCTGTCTTCTGTCTCTCTGTCCACAGCTCTTCCTTTTTGTGTCTCTGACTCTTTGTGCCCATGTATGTCTCTGAAGATCTGAGTCTCTGCCTCTGTCTCTGTGTGTCTTCCATCTCTCAGAATTGCTTGCCTCGTTCCTCGGGCTCCTTCAAGAACAGGTTTGCCCTGATCTCCAACTCCCACAGAATTCTCTGCGGTTCCTTTCCACCCTGTTTTCCTTTAGCTGAGCCTTGACTCCCACCCAAAAAAAAAAAAAAAAACCAACAAACCTTGGGGCCCACCCTCAGTTCCTCGTTTGACCAGCTAGCCAGAACCCTGCCTCTGTCATCACTCAGGTATGTTTCCTAATGCCTGGGGCAGCTGGCCTCACCATTTAGCTCTGTTGTTACCACATGTAAATGTGGGCATTCAGAATGGCAATATGAAAAGCCACAGACCAGAGGGTTCCATGACAGAAACCTCCTTATTGGAAGGACTGTGATGAGCTGATCTTCTGCCTAACCTCAGCAACACACTTAACGCCTTTCTTAGGCCTCATTTGAATGTTCAAAAACTTTGCAAGACCTGTTTGGTTCTCCCCGCTTGGACAGGGTCCATTGCTATGATCAATGCAAAAATAAGCTCACATCTGTGAATAGGGGACTTCATGTATTTATGTGGACAACACTGTCTTAGCCTAGATATTGTCATGACTTTAGTATAATATAAATTGCAGCACTGATAGCTCTTGAGCTGACAAGGTTTTTCCTTATCCTAAACCCATGATTTCTGATGGCATAGAGGGCCAAGAGCTTTATTTTTCACAAAAAGTCATTTAGCACCAACCATATGACCAAATGAATGTGAAGGAAATCAGCAGCCAAGCAAGCCTGCAGAACGAATCAAGTGCTAAGGACAGATTAACCCAAGTGAAGATTGCTTGGAGTAAGCCTGCCCTGTCATTTCATCTTATGTTCTGTCACCATTGTGTTCAGAAGGATTCTGAGGCCAAGTATATAGCCTTGGCAAGAAAGAACACAGATCAATTAGTGATATTATCCGTGGCCTTTAAAAAGGGGAGTGGCGTCATCTGTTAGCATTTGCTGTCTTTGGTCCAGAGGGTAGAGAGAGTGTGTCCTTGTCATTCAGAAGTGAGAATAATTTTGAAAATGAAGAAAAAAGAGAAAATTCTCTAAAGAGGGTTTTTATTGGCTGTTCAACTCCAAGGACTTTTAGCTACTGTCACACAATCAGGAGTCTCTGTTCTTTCTTTAGATTGAAATCTGTGTTTTCTTTATAACCCTGATGGGACCGAATGTAGGTTCTGTGTCACTTCTCTTTGCCAGGAAGGGGAAGAGTAAGTCATTAAATATATGCATAATCTGTAGATGTAGGTTACTACGAAATTTTTCACCAAGAAATATATAGTCTAAATGGATGCGTGGCTCATGTTTTAACGTGCAAGATCACTTCCTGTGTCCACTTGTTCTTCCAGTGTTATTTTGCGTTACTCCTCAGTTTAAAGCCTCTGTTTCAACTAAGCATTCTGTTCCCTATATAAGCCATGCATGTGTTAACCACAGTGCCTTTGCTTATGCCGTTTCTCCCATTGAAATGACCTTTTCTCTCACTACTTAATGAAACCTATATTTATTCTTGAAGCTCCAATTCATGATCTTCCTCCTCCATGCTTTCCCTGACATGCCAGCCCCCTGGAAGCTCCCCGTCCTATACCATTTACTGTCCATATTACTAACATTGGAGCTATTGGGGAAATTTCTGACCATGTTAGCCTGCAAATCCTTCTCTTTTCCTCCTCATTGGTACTTTAAAGCCACTTAGTTCTTTCTTTGTCCTCTGTGTACTCTTCTTTAGATGAGACACACTGTGAATTCAAACCATCAAAGTTACTGAAACAAATTAAAGTTTTTAGGTCCAACAGTCCTTGACCTCTGTGCTTCTGAAACTCTAAACTGCATTAGCAATCGTATGGGACTCTTAATAAATACAAATTACAGTTCAACAGGTTTAGGGGGCCTGAGAATGTACATTTCTAACAAGATTGCCAGGCACTGAGTTGCATTGTTTTTCAAACATCAGGTGCATCTCATTAGTGTCCATAAAGTCATTTTAGAGAGTCACAATCAATGTTTGTCAAAAATAAGTGGAGAAAAGAAAATAGTAAATAGTAAGTATCACGTGGAAGAGTAGTGTTGTTATTTCCTATAATACTCTGGGGTGTGTGTGCGTGTGTATGCCTATAATGTGTGTGTGTGTGTTTGTGTAGAGAGAGAGAGAAAAATGCATTTTATACTGTGAGCTGATTGAAAAAGTTTGAAAGCCTCTCCTTTAAAGGATAGAGCAAAATGAAATATCAGTTTAGATCAGTGGATTAAGTTAAGACAATAAAACCCAATGGGATAAAAACTTGAAGACTCCAATATGCCGGAGCAATTTCCCAGAAGGTTCTAGCACAAAGGGGCACTGCACTGGAATGGGAGAAGGGGCTGACTTGAGGACCAGCCTGCTGGATCTAGCTGGTCTGCCTTTCTCTGTGGTTGAGCTGGCTTCCTGTACCTAACTGAGAGGCAACGATGAAAATTCTTTAGTGTGTGGGTGTTTCCTAATTTGTTACTATATAATGGAAGGGATAATACCACTGTTTCCTTCAAGGTCAACTGCTGGTTTTGGTAATCTCATAAACCCAGTGCAAATATTCTTTTGAAGCTTGATGAGTCTTTGCTCTGTTACTTCCATTAGCCTTGAGACATATTTATAGCAATGTGTGGGCCTTAGGGAAAAAGAAGAATATAACATTGCTTGAATGTATGTTATAAATAATAGTTTCTTGCTCTTTTTCACTTCTTCAGAAACTTTGAGACCAAAAGAATTTTTTTTTTTTTTAAGATTTTATTTATTTTTTTTAGAGAGCGAGCGAGAGAGAAACAGCATGAGAGGGGAGAGGGTCAGAGGGAGAAGCAGGCTCCCTGCTGAGCCGGGAGCCCGATGTGGGACTCGATCCCAGGACCCTGGGATCATGACCTGAGCCGAAGGCAGATGCTTAACCATCTGAGCCACCCAGGTGCCCAAGAATTTTTTTTTTTAATTTTTTGTTTCAGGAAGGTGAACCTTATTCCAAACTATTCCCATACCTAGCACAATGCCTAGCATATCTTATCTAGCATAAGATATAAGATTTGCTATTTATAATATGTTTTATATTTAGCAAATCTTGTATCTTGTTCTCTTCTGCAAAAGTTAAAGAATCATAAAAATAGTTTGTAAAAGGGCGCCTGGGTGGCTCAGTCAGTTAAGTGTCTGCCTTCAGCTGGGGTCATGATCCTGAGATCCTGGGATCAAGCCCTGGAGGAGGTTCCCTGCTAAGCAGGGAGTCTGCTTCTCCCTCTCCTTCTGCCCCTCCCCCTGCTTGTGCTCTGTCTCTGTCTCTCTCAAATGAATAAATAAAATCTAAAAAAAAAAAGTTTGTAAAAGAAGACAGTGTTCCAATACATGAAAACAACAGGGTTTTCTTACCATAGCATTGTTATTAGTCACCTTGACTACTGAGAAAACTAAAGTTGCTATTTGTGTGTGGTCACATAGCTAACAAGTAGGAAGTTGGAGCAAACAGATGAGCTAAGGAAATGACCAGAGACAAAGGCATGGTCTCTCCTCAACAGAACTCTCACTGACGCTCCATGCTACATAGACGTTTGTGATATAAGTTCGCTGCTTATTCGCATTTCTTTTCAGTTGGCATTTCCCTGTTGTAAAAAGGCTTCTTACTGCACTTAATTCTAAAAGCATCAGCCTCCTGGGGCACCTGGGTGGCTCAGTCAGTTAAGCATCTGCCTTCAGCTCAGGTCATGATCTCAGGGTCCTGCGATCGAGCCCTGCATCAGGCTCTCTGCTCTGCGGAGAGCCTGTTTCTCCCTCTCCCCCTGCCCTTCTCTCTCTCTCTCTGTCAAATAAATAAAATCTTTATAAATAAATAAATAAATAAAAGCATCCGCCTCCTAATGCAGGGGAAGACGTGACAGGACAGCAGAGGAAAGTGACTGACTTGGGGGTTTTAATCAACAAACAGTAGGTGCAGTGTGAATTCCCAGCATGATGCAATTGTCAAGAAACTAATGCAATCTTGGGTTGCTTTACTGCAAACCTAGCAGCTAGAATAAGGGGGATCCTTTGAGGCTTAGTTTTCCACATCAGCTCTTACCTTTAAGAGAGGTTTTAAAAATTTGGAGGGTATTCAGAGAAGATAAAGTCTCTCGGTGTTAAAGGGACTGAAAGCCTGTCATAAAAAGAGAAGTTGAAGTTGATGGAAAGAGAAAAAATACAATCTAAATGCTTTAACTGTTTGTTTAAATATCATGTATAGAACACCAAGAAGTAGCTTCGGGACCATCTGTGGAAAGCTAGACAGCAAGAAACAGCAATTCAACGTAGGCAAGAGTTTTCTGGCCATCATGAACCATGGCAGTATAGAAAGAGTTTGCCTATAAAGTAGTAAGGTGCCATCATCATCAATATGTAGCAAAGATTGGATATGAGTCTTATTAGGGTTGAGGCTTTATTCACCCACTGCACAAAAGAATTTTTTTTTTTTTTTTTAAAGATTTTATTTATTTATTTGACAGGGAGAGACACAGCGAGAGAGGGAACACAGGCAGGGGGAGTGAAAGACGGAGAAGCAGGCTTCCCGCTGAGCAGGGAGCCCGATGCGGGGCTCAATCCCAGGACCCTGAGATCATGACCTGAGCTGAAGGCAGACGCTTAACGACTGAGCCACCCAGGCGCCCCTGCACAAAAGAATTTTTAAAAAGAATTATAAACTAACCTGATGGGGGGGGTGATTATACGTGGATTTTATTTACTAAGCTAAACATTTTTGTAAAGATCTATTTATTTATTTGAGAGAGAGAGAGAGAGAGAATGCATGTGTATGCGGGAGTGGGAGGAGGAGGCAGAGGGAGAGAGAGAGAAAGAGAATCTTAAGCAGACTCCCCGCTGAGCACATAGCCCAATGTGGGGCTCAATGTCATGACCCTGAGATCATGACCTGAGCTGAAAACAAGAGGCGGGCGTTTAACCGACCGAGCTACCCAGGCACCCTTAAGCTAAACATTTTTAATTGTTTAATTTTTTAGAGCTTAGAAGCATATATGATTTTTATAGTCAACAGAAATAAGTTTACTGTGAAGCCAATGAGGCCTCAGCTTCAGGGCCCCTCCCTGGTACAGACCCTAGCCATATAGTTAATAAATGTCATCCATTCAAAAAGTATTTAAGATTACTTCCTATGCATGAAACTGTAAAATACCCTGGAATCTTAGAGCTCATATTTGAGAGAAATTTGATAGAGGTCCCAGAATTTGCCAACAATTTAAAAAACTTCATTACCAATAAGCCTATGCTGTCAATAATTTTTAAAAATAGTCTAGATGAAAGACTGAATTATTGTTCTAGTCTCTCTCTAGAAAACTATATTATAAAATTTTTGTCATATGAAGAAATAATCAAAGATAATCGAACCAAAAATACAGAGGAAAAAATATAAGAGTATGTGAGACAGTTAATGAAAATAAGTTATTTTTCTGGGTTTTGTGATGTTTGTGATATTTGTCCCACAATGTGTAATTTTTTTGTGTGATTTCTCATTCTAAATAATTAATTTTTTGTAATTTTATATCAATTTTCTTAAAGAGAATTCCAAATTTTACAAGCTCCAAGCTCTCTAAAATCATGACTCTTCCCCCCAATAATCGGAGTAATAAAAAAAATTGTTTTAAACAGTTCCAAAGATAGGAACTTAGTTGGAACATAGTTCCACGCAGTCAGGACTCTATGTAATGAGCAGTCAGATGTGCATATTAAGCCATAAAAATCCCCGTAGCCGTCAGCCAAGGACCTGTCAATATCCAGCGCCCTTTGTTACACGGCCAACCTTGCAGCTTCATCTCACCATGGCTGCCTGCGGGCGCTCACCCCGAGTTACTCACACCACCAAGCAGCACTCTGATGCTAGACACACTTAACCATTCTCTCGTTCCAAGGCCTGCACTCCTGTTATTCCCGCCCCTGAACAACTGTCACTCCAAATGTCACCATGCTTTAAATGGAGAAGTTTCTCTCTCTCTCTGTCCCCTTCTTCCTCCCTCCCACCCCCCGCAAGTGCTAGGTCAGTTCCGATGTTCAACAAACACTAGTGGAATGAATGAAAGGATAAGACAAATCATTAACAGGGCTATCTCTGGAGGTTGGATTAAAGAAGAAATTAACGGTTTTCTTTTTTTTCAAATTTTAGTTTCCCAGTTGATAGATGAATCTATTTTATTAGTGTTTTTTATATTAGATCAAACCAAATTAGGAAAATCTGATGGAGCTAAAGTCTCCCTTAACAACACCCTTCATCTTGGTTCCTTCCAGGATTTGAGTTTGGTGTGTACTTTTTTCAGACTTCTATTTTATGCTTTTACATATCTTTATATGTAAATGTGTATGTGTTGTATTATTTGCGCGGAGGGGAAAGATTTTTTAAAAAGAAGTGGTGTCATACCTGCCACTAGTTCTTGTAACTTGATAACATGTTTGGGATCTGTCAACCTTGATGTGTGCCCGTACACGAACATCTTCAGTGGGGGTGCACCTGGCTTCTGAGCAGGACAGTTTCAGGTGGTCAGGACTGCACTGTTCTTTGTTGGAAGTTAAGCATTCCGGACACCC
>NW_023270702.1:326780-456935 GCF_011800145.1 Mirounga leonina
CTCACCTTCAGTTGACTTCTTGCATAATCTTTTTCTTGGGCTCTCAGCTTCGTTGCTGGTAGATCTTCAGGTTGGCTCCAAGTATCTACTCTCACCAACAGCTCGGCAGTAACCACCTTGGTTCCTGTTTCCGTCAGCTTACTCTTGAGTGTCTCACCAGGCAGACTCTAGAACAGGAATAGCTGGCCACATGCACGTGTTCAGCCCACATGTGCTGGATTCCCCTCCAATCTTCTACCCTTACCAGTAGTGGATGGTAGTACCCATGGCCCTGTATTAGTCAGTACTTAATACTGTCTCATTCTTCAAGGTTAGCCACTCTGGCAAGTGAAGAAAATATCACACTGTTGTCTTAATGTGCATTTCTTTGATTAGTATTGAGACTACTTGAAATTCATATGTCCTCTTTTATGAAAGACTTTCACTTTCTCTTCTGTATGTGTACGTATTTTAGTTTTTACTACATATGATTTATAATCAGAAAAAATAATACGCACTTTACCAAATAATTTATGTGTCCTTCAAGGCCTACTCAGATTGGCTCATTCAGACAACAGTCTTGATCTTTCTTCCTGGAACCATTCTCTTGGACGTAGTTTGCAAAGTACTTGTCTTACCCTCCTGACTAAATTAATGGAGACTAGACTGGGGCTTTTCCATGTTTATTCCCTTTGACCTGCCTAGTATAATGCCTTGTGTAATGTCTGCAACAGATTTGAAGCTTAATAAATAAAGATTGGAATGATAAAAAGTAGAGAAAGTTGATTATGAGAAAACTATCAACTTTATTCTATTTTCAGCCTTTAGCTCTTTGTGGACATGGTCTTGAATGATCCTTACCGAAAGTGGATATAGTCCTATAAAGGACATGTAATGTTATTTGGATCTAGAGTCACTTCCCCGGAAGATATGTTCATCAAAATTTCTAGGAAAGGAATACTTAGCTCAACCGAAAGAGGAAGGTCAGATGTTTGTGGAAGAGAACTTTGGGGAATGAGGATCCCATTGCCCCAGAGACATCATGAAATGTAAGAGGCTGCCTGGCAGTCTCTGTCTTAGATTGGCCCAGGCCCAGGACAACATAAAACCCAAGGGCATGGCAGTAGTGACTCGACCAAGCTGCCATCCAGGAATTAACCTGTGCTGAGATGTTCCACATTCGAGCACAGTGTGATTCTCCCTGCTTTATGCTCAAGTATTTCTTGTGTGTTTATGATACATAGTTATTACTTAAAAGATGACCATAAAAAAATTCTTAGTAGAAACTGCCATCAAGTTGTAATTATCAGAAGAATTCTGTACATGTTTTCAGCACAGACTTCAGGTCTCACTGAAAAGAATCCAAGAGAATGTCCAAACCCTTTATGTTTTAGAATTTCATTAATCAAGTTTTATCACTTCAATTAAGTGATTTATTGGCTCAAACTGAATCTTATGCCAAAGTGTTCATCTAAAAATTAATTATTGGCATAATGTATTTAAGGACTTGTGACCTTGTGGAGATTTCACCTATCAAAAAGAATTAGAATTTTGGCTGTAACCGAACCTGAAGTTTTTTGTAGCTTCACTTTTTTTTTTTAAAGATTTTATTTATTTGACAGACAGACAGCGAGAGAGGGAACACAAGCAGGGGGAGTGGGAGAGGGAGAAGAAGACTTCCCGCCGAGCAGGGAGCCTGATGAGGGGCTCGATCCCAGGACCCTGGGATCATGACCTGAGCCGAAGGCAGACGCTTAACAACTGAGCCACCCAGGCGCCCCTGTAGCTTCATTTTTAATTCCTCCAACTGTCCTTTTTTTTATTGGGCATAACTGACATACAACATTGTATTAGTTTCAGGTTCCAATTGTCCTTTGAAAGCATTTTGTAATGAGAAGATTTGAACTTGTCTGAATCAGTTCAATGAAGGGGGCTGCTTTGCACGTAAACAACCTAGTCGGTGTTCTTATAAAAATGTTTCTCCTTGCCATTGCTTCCAGCCAGCAAATACATTTCTAATACAGGATGGGAGTTGCTGTGCCTCAAAGAGGAAATATGCTAAAGAAACACGTATTGGGAAATGCAGATTTAGAAAACAGATAGCTTGGAGACCTGTGTAGAAACTTCCTTCCACAGATGGTCTTACATGTACTGTTTATTATCAGGCTAAAGATTCATGCCACCGGGATGTCCCAGTAGACACCAGGGTGGTTCATGACAGTAGGAACCCTCACCCTCAGAGTAGGGCTCTTCCTTGAAGTTCTTTTTTTTTTTTTTTTTAAGATTTTATTTATTTATTTGAGAGAGAGAGAGAGAGCGAGTGAGCACAAGTGGGGCGGTGCGGAGGGAGAGGGAGAAGCGAGCTCCTGATTCAGGGCTCGATCCCAGGACTCTGGGATCATGACGTGAGCCGAAGGCAGACGCTTAACAACTGAGCCACCCAGGTGCCCCTCTTCCTTGAAGTTCTCATACACTATCCATACCTCTTCATTGGCTCTTTGATCACTGGCATAGTGTAGTTGCCTGTGTCCCCTTCTCGCTGCCCTGAGCAGCAGTAACTGTCCCCAGGACCTAGCTTCCTGTTATCCCAAATAAATTCAAGGTAATAAAAAATTATATTTGAGCCACAAGAAAATCACACCACTGAGGGTGTATCACAAGTTATGGCTTTGTGGGTCTCAGTGGTTTTATGTAACAACTACCATGTCCTGAGTTCTGCTGTTTGCCAGGCCTGTTTTGGCCATTTCATGTGTGTTAATGTGTGCAGTACTTACAACTGGCCTATGGGATATGGCTAGTGTGAATCCTGTTTTGGAAGTAAGAAAGCTGAGGCTCTGACTGGTTATGTACCTTGCCCAAGGTTGTGCAGCTGGTAGAGGGGTCTATCACCTGGATAGGACTCAGGCAAGCCAACTCCAGGGGCCGCAATCCCAACCCACCACACTGGACCACCTCTGGCGAGTCCTTAAAAAGACATGTAAGATCTGTAATTAGGGGAAAGGAGCTAGGTGCAGATCAGTGTGCCTAGAATGCTCTTATTTCCACAGAATTAGGAGGTGGGGGGACGTACTAGAATGCCTTTAGGTGCATAGATGTCTCTGAGGAGGAAACACAGGAAAATGGTTGACTTTGGTATCCTCTGGGGACTGGGGATTCAGGGTGAGAACAAGGCTTTATTTTTACTGAGTCTTCTTTTTGACCTACTTGGGTTTTTTTTTTTCTTCTACCCTGGATCCGTGTTACCTTTTCTGAAACAAACTTTTTTCTAAACACATAGATCAATTTGAATCTCCTTGGGACTTCTCTGGCTCCTCAGATACTTGTCAGTTTGAAACACTATCTGATGGGGTTTACATGTCAGTATCAAACATCTGAATTCCTTGTGTTCAACTTCATCTCACTCATGACCGTGGACTCCAGTGTAGTAGCTCAGTGCTTTGCCAACACTGCAAAGGTGGTTCTGCCCGTGCAAAAGAGGGCGTGAGCGAGAGAGCAAACGGAAGAGAGAAAACTGGCCAAACCTTATTCTTACGGTTACTTTTGACTTGGACTTTGAAAAAAAGATTGTTGACACAGTAACCTTGTATGTCTGTTCGCTAGGGCTGCCGTGACAAAGTGCCACAAAATGGGCAGTTTCAACAGCAGGAAGGTATTGTCTCAAAGTTCTGGAGGACAGGAGCCAGAAATCCAGGTGTCCGTTCCTTCCAAGGGTTGTAATGGAGGGATCTGTTCCAGCCCTTTCTTCTTGACTTGTAGGTGGCCATCTTCGCATTCCCAGGGCATTTTCCCTGTTGGCAAGTCTGTCTGCAAATACGCCCCTTTTATAAGAAGACTGGGCTAGGGCCCACCCTAAATGATCTCATTATAACCTGCTAAAGGCAACCCTATCTCCAAATAAGGTCTCATGCTGAGGTACTGGGAAAATTCAACGTGCGGATTTTCAGGACACAATTCAACCCATAACCCTCCTATTCGCCAGTTCTCTCTACTCTCCCCTCAGCCTGGCCCAGAGAGTTCCTTGTCCTGATGTTTGGGCTGAGAGTTTGGTCTGTGGGCTACCTATGGTGGAGAATATTGCTGAGGTCATCTTGGAGAGGAAAACCAAGTGAAGGAAGAGTCACCTGCGGGGAGTCCCGAGTGAAAGTGTGGTTCTCTCCTTCCTAGGTGGTATCACAGCAACCTCACACGCCACGCGGCCGAGGCTCTTCTCCTCTCAAATGGATGTGACGGAAGCTACCTTCTGAGGGACAGCAATGAAAGGACCGGGCTGTATTCTCTCTCTGTGAGGTAGGTTGCTTACGAACTCTATGAATTCAGTGTCGTCCCATCTCTTCCTTACACGGCCGTTGACTTTATCATCACACTCACATTGCCAGATAACAACATTCTTACATTGCCAGAAAAAGATTCTCTTGACTCCTGGTAGACCTGCAGCTCTAAGGATTCCAAGCTCCGAATGGCAGACGGTAAGAAACATTCTTCCTCCTTCCCTCAGCAGGGAAGAAAATGTGAGAGGTGAAGGACACTTTATGAATTGTTTAATGTCTCGCTTGCCTGTTGGAGAAACTGAAACCCAAAGTGCTAAAGTGTCTTTGTACCCCATAAATCAGCGGTAGAAACAGCGCCGGAATCCAAATCCCTGAAACCTGGCCCAGTGCCCTTTTAATATTCCTTGCTTCCCCTGGAAAATCAGAATGATTTGTGACTGGGCAGCGTTCATAATCGCAAACTCAAGCAGGCAGTAAGGCAAATTTTAAGGTTTTTTTCCCTATAAATGGCCCGACCCTTCTCCAAGCTCCACTTCCTCTGAAGGCTAATGAAATTAATCCAGTCCCTGTGCAGCCCAAACCTGTGATGGCCCAGTCCTTCCGGGATCTCTCTCCTCCCCTGCTTCCTCCTGGCTGGCCTCCTGATCAGGAAAGATGACCTCGCCAGGTGATAACCCGGGGGAGGCGTTGGTTCTCGGTCAGCATCTGTCACCTTGGCTTCTGCGGGCATGTGGCGAGTCTTTCTGGGTTTATGGGACGTTGCCCTCTGCTTAGACTAGGGATGTGAGGACCCCGTCACTAACTCAGTAGCAACATCTACACTCCTTTCTCTGTGCATCCTCTTTTCATCCAGTTTAGAGACCGTTTTGGTTCTGCTTTGTTTTTTTAAGCCTCCTCTCACTCCGAGAGGGGTTAAAACTGGCTTCAAAATATTTCCCTACATCATTGATGGCAGGTGTCTATGAGCTCAAAACCCAAGAATTAATTTTTTTTATCTTCTCTTTGTGCTTCTGGACTTCCATACTTTCTATGCCACTTAACAAATTACCCCAAACGTTGTGGCTTTAACAACTACATTGATTATCTCACAGTTTCTGTTTGTCAGAAGCCCAGGCGGGCTCTCCAGTTTCTCTGCTCAGGCTCCTACCAGGCTGAAACTAAGGTGCTGGCTGAGGCTGTGGTTCAGCTGGGACTCTGCGTCCTCTTCCTTCATTCTCTTCTTTTTTGCTTCATTCCTTTTCATTCATTTCCTTGCTGCTGTAGGACTGAGCTCCCCATTTTCCATCTAGCTATTGGCCAGGGACCAGGGTCAGCTTCTGGAATCCACCCACAGCCCCCTGCCAAGTAGCTTCCACAGGCAGTTCACAGCATAGATGTTAGCTTCCTTCTAGACCAGCAAGAGCGTGTCTCTCTCATCTCCTCTCCTGTGACCAGCCAGAAAGAACTCTTTGCTTTTACCAAGACTCTCATGTGATTAAGTCGGGCCCACCCGGACAATCTCCCTATTGTCCGGTCAGCTAATGTGGAGCCTGAATTATCTGCAAGATCCCTTCACAGCAGCATCTACACTAGCATTTTATTGAATAAATGGGAAAAGGTGGATGTAGTCCAGGGACTGAGAATCGGGGTCATGATAGATGGCTGCCTGCCACACCTTCACTCCTGGGAGCAGAAGTGTAGAGGCCGACTCTTAAGGGCAGTGGGAGAAATCAGTGGGAGGGTGATGGGGTAAATAAGAGGGTCGTTGAGAAAACACACATATGCAGGAGCACACATTCATTAACATTTTTCATGTTACTCTGCTACATTTTGCTTAAGATTTTTCTAAATAACATTTAGGGAAAAGTATTAATCAGACATGAAATTCTGCTTGGGTGGAAGCAGGGATGGTGCTTTCTCTGATGGATAGCAAAGGTGAAAATCTCATCAGGTGATTAGGCTGCAAATCCTTTAATGCATAGATCTCCCCAAAATCACAAACAAACCTGTGGAAGTATTGGATCAAAGAATGTTAACTTTTCACCTGTAGATGTCTCATCTGAACAATTAGATCAGAAGCTTCTTACAATTAGGTGGCATATATATATCACATATGTGCAAAAATGCAAAATATAACTCACTAATTTCCAAGACAAGCACTTGGAAATGCTGTTAGAAGAAAAAAAATAAATATCCACCAACAGAGGTGACAGGAACCACAGCCTGGATCAAAAGAATGGCTGACTTTACTCATTCATTGGTTCACTTCCTTAACACTAAGTATTAGAGAGCCTCCGGTCTATGCCGACTAAGTTGATGAGTGTTGTAGAAGATCCAGACTTTGCTCTGAGGAAGTATCGCCCAGGGGCCGTGGGACACTGCACAGGAAGCTCTCTACAAGGTAGAGTGCAGTAACCCATGGGAAAGAAAGCAAGATCAGTGCTTGGATGGCTGAGGAGAGCGAAGCAGGTAACTCAGGATGGAAGTATCATTCAGTGATTGTCAGAGTAGGTGGTATTTGAACTGACGCCTGATCAGAAACAAAAGGGATGATGTTGCAGGTGAAGGGAACTGTAAGAGCTGAGGGACAAAGGTAGAAACTTCTAGAACTGTAGGTCCACTTGGATTAGAGCAGCAGTTCTCAGGGTCCCCAGGCCACCTGAGACCGTGTTAAGGGTGCAAATTCCAGGGCCCCATACTTTGGAAGTACTGAACCAGGAATTCAGGGAGTAGGGTCTAGAAATCTGGGTGTTAACAAGCCCTCCAGGTGATTCTGATTTCTGACGTGTGCTAAAGTTGGAGCAGGCCATTCATAGAGAAGAGAGGAATAGTGGGAGTCAAATAATATATATCTATGTATGTATATGTATATAAATAATATATATAATTTATATATAACTATATATACTTATAATTTATAATTTATTTAATGCTCTGCTTCATTCCAAAAGTGAGGTGGAAAATGACATTGTAGGAAATTGAGTATTTTATTCAGTAGGCAGTGGAACCAGCATGGCAAGAAAAGGGTGGGGCTCACACAACTAATTAAGTGACAGAAGCAGAATTCAGACTGGCTCCCAAACAAGTAAGATTGAGAGAGAGAAGAGCCAAAAAGAAGCCGGGGAGATTTCTATCATCCCTATTCTCTGCCGGTCTTAAACATGTGCCCTTGAAGGGGGTACCATTCAAGGACCCTCTTGGTAAGTCAGACAGTGCACAGGGAGAATTGTCTCTTGTCTTCCATTACAGTGAAAAATTGAGAAGAGCTCTGCCAAGAAAAAAACCACCAAAAAACTAGTGCTTTAAAAATGCCAGTGGTTTCAATAATTGTGTTGTAATTCTCAGTTTTTAGAAGGGCTTAACCCTTCTAAAATGCTAGTACCTAAGGTTATATTTCCCTTCTTCAAAAAAAGATATTCATTTGTTAAATAACCTTAAGCATTTCTTTTTCCCTTTCAGAGCCAAAGACTCTGTCAAACACTTTCATGTTGAATATACCGGATATTCATTTAAATTTGGCTTTAATGAATTCTCATCTTTAAAGGATTTTGTCAAGCATTTTGCAAATCAGCCTTTGATTGGAAGTGAGACAGGTAAGCAATGAACAGATAGATACTTAACCTAGGAGACATTGTTTCAGGATGGAGGAGGGACAGGGAGGATTTCATTAAGTAGCTGTCACTTCTGTTGAATTATGTGCTTATGATACATAATGATATATGTTTAGAAACAATTTTTTTCCAATTATCGTGCCATATGCTACATTAATAAATTATATATATAGATATATGCATCTATCTATCTATATATATATATCAGTATTATCATTAGGAGAAAACAATATGCTTTGTACAAAGTAGATAGTTTTCTTAGAATGTGTTATTTAATGGACTGGTTTAAAGTACCAATTTTTTAAAAATAGTCTATTCATTTTATAACAATAATCAACAAAGAAAGAAGAAAGGTTAGAACAACTTTTTGATTCCTCATAATTTTAGGTATGGGCAGTTTGCATATTGGGGAAACCCATTACATAATTTTGAGCATTTTAAAAATAAAATTCTTACTTAAATTTCCACAAAGATCACTGAATATTGCAAATATTGACTAGAAATTGCTCTCTTGAGCGAGGCCTTTATTTTACCATAAGATTCTGTTTCTATCGTCATGGTTTTTGTAAGTTTTTACACTGGACTTGAAGACGGATGGAAAATTTTGAATTTTCCTGTTTGAGTGGTTAAAGTCAAACTAGAATATTCTAGTTCAAAAAAAAAAAAACCCCAAAACACGCTAGCTTGGTATTTGAATTATCTAACTTGATTTTCTGTACCAGTTCAATAAAGTAAGCAGATCAGCCCTATATTTGTGATACAGAATTACAATTTTATGTGACCTAAGTGATGATAACTCTCAGTTAATCAAAAGTTGGGCAATTCCAGAACTTGTGGCAGAAGAGGAACTCAGGACTTAGCAGCACCACTGTTTTACCGTGAATTTGTACATGTTTTCTTGGGAAACATTGCCAGTGGGCTCTTCGTTAACTTCATTGTGGGGAGAGATGCCATCACTGGTTTTTCCTTCTCTGCTGTTTCTGTGGCCTGGATAGACCCTGATTCATATCAAGTGTAGATGAAAAGCACAGTGGAAACCACAAAATAGTTGCCTTGCTTTATACTGACCACACAAGGCGTATAATAGAAGATTGCAGACTCTGAAATTGAAGTTCTAATTTTTTTTTTTTTTTCTGTTGGAACTTCTTCCAGTCGGCCCTGAAAATTACTTCACTATTTAACCAGCAGTGGTTCTCGTAAACACATGGCAGGTGGGAATGTATTATTTAATTTCCATCGCTCCTTTGGCATTGGCAAGCTTTTCAATTTCTCAAATCCCTTCACTGCAGACTTACTTCCTACTTGTTTCCAACCCTATGCGCAATTTTATTCACTTCTCAGTCACTAGAAATTGAGAAGAGATTTTTGAAGCTAAAGACTTCGTTTTATCTGCCTCTGCTGGTGTCCTCCTCCACATCCCCTAGGTCCTGATACGGTGCATGACACTTGGGGTGAACGAGTGGATGAGTGGATGGATAACTCTGAGAGGGAACTCTGTGTAGCCTCAAAGCCATGATAAGTGTTATCTTGCAGCCTTCTTTCTTCCTCCAAGCAACGTCAGCTTCCTCCTTTTAAACTCTCCTCCTAGACTCTGTTTTTAACCCTTTGGATCATTCTCTGTGTTTCTTCCTGAAGTTTCTCCAAGTTAGGGAAAAGGTGCATACTCTATCTATCGACACATTTCAAAAAACTTTAAGACCAAAGTGAAGGTAGTGGTTTCTGGTTGAACTTTTCTGGCACAGGCCCAATCTCCAGGCAAGAGGATCACCTAAGACTTTGCCAAAGTCAAGACTCCTTGACATTGAATTCAGGACAATGAAATTTCCTGTAAATACGTTCAGTTTCCCTGTAAATACATTAATCTAACTAAAGAAGGTTTACCATTAATCCATTAGGGATTGTAAAAAAAAAAAAAAATGTATAATCCTGACTCTATGGTAGTTTTATCCAAAGCTAAAGTTTGCTGTATCATTAACATTAACCATAACTACTTTATGTATTGCACTAAAACTCAGGGAACTAAGATTTTTATCCTCTCTGCTGCATCTTCTCTGTTCCATCATTATCCAACAGAGAATTTGCCATTATTTGAACCCTTGTCACAGGTGCCTGATGCTTATGGGTATGTACTTGGCTTACTAACTGCCAGCCCTTGAGTTAGATTCCACTGCCCCTGAAATAGTCCTCTTTTTTTTTTTTTTTTTACACAAAGACAATTATCTGTCCCAGCCAGATGAAGGCAAAGCCACTGAGGCTGGGGACAAGGGGAAAAACCCATGACAAGTGAGTGTTCTAGTTTTGCCCCTCTGGGAGTAATAGGCCTTAGGAAACAAGATAAGGTGCTGAAGTCATGATGACTTGTAAGCCCAGCAGATTTTCAGAAGCCACAGTCAGCACTGAGACCTGTGAATAACAGTGAATGGAAACCAGGATGCCACCTTCTAAAAATAGGTCTCTTCTTACTCAGGTAAGTATTGGCTCCTGGTGTTGACCCCCCAGTGATCAGGAAACCTCCAGGCTGATGATTTCTTGTTCACCATCAGATGAAGTGCAAATTCCTAAAGTTTTCATTTGATTAAAGATTACCAAGGGAAGTATTTGCCTGCATAATGGATGAGGCCTGCCAGGGTTCTCACCTTCAGATCCTAGGAATGGAAAGGACTCGAACTGGGTATGTCAGCCCACTCCTTTTAGCCCAGACCCCCATCAGGCCAGCATCCCTCTGCAGTGCCTGGGGAGTGAGTTTTTTTAAGAGAGATTTCCCCACACTTATCCACTGGCCGGGATGGCCTTACCTTCTAGGGCAACGAGGCGGCGGGGGGGGGGGGGGACCTCCAAATAACCAATAGCCTTTCACTTCGCCTTACAGCTATACATAATATAGAGGGAAACCCAAGTTTCCCTTAGGCTCTAGGTCCTAAGAAAATCTTTGTACTCAGGAGACGTAAAAATGTTAACCTCAAGGGAAGAATACTATTTTAAGATATCTTTTTTCCTATTCTATTCCTATTTTCTACTCTTTAAACTCTCAGGATTTCTGTTTCCTAATCAGAAGAGTGAAGATTTCCTAAGCAAGATCTAAGCCTCCTGACAGCCTCAATATTCTATTATTATAATTTCCCTTGCTATAATCTGCATTTAACCTTTCCAGTCTCCATGAAAGTTTCTGTTCCCTCTAATTTCTCTCTATTGACACCCATAAACACTCTTAAGATATATTCTGAAAATTCCAATCATTTCCCAAGTATATCATAGAGACATGCAACATGTTCTCTTCCTGTACTTTCCTCAGTGGCTCTTTTATCTTCTAACATATTGCATAATTCACTTTTTAAAAAATCTTTGCAAAAAAAATTAAAAATAAAAAAAAATCTTTGCTGTAGTACGTAAGTCCCATGAAAAGAGGGATTTTTGTCAGTTTCATACCCTGATCCTACATCCCAGTACGTAAAAGAATAAATGCTACTAATTATCCACAACATCTCATCGTGTCATGTTGGTTTCCCATTCATCCCATTGCCAAAGCCTGCATTGCAATGCACATGGCAACACGGCAACCAGCGAACTTCTGGCAATTAATTTTTGCTTCCAAAATTTATACAGAGCATCATTTGAAATGATGCTAGGTGTTGTATGTATGTTCGGTAATGATTAAGTTCAGAATTTGACTTTCACTTGTAATCATAGGCTGCTATGTAAAACTTCCTTCATATGTGTACATGGCTTCTAAATTCAACTCAAATAGACTTGGAAATTTGAGACTTTTTTATTAGCATGGGTATGTTTGGTTCATTATCCATTTTTACTGAATCCTCTTGTAATTAGTTAAGTTTCATATATATAATCTTGAAAATTTAGACAGCATTTAATTTTTACTTTATTTTATTTTATTTATTGGAGAGAGAGAGCACGCACGCCCAAAGGAGCGGGGGGGGGGAGGGGAAGAGAGAGGGAGAGAGAAGGGGAGGGAGAGGGAGAAACAGATTCCTTGCTGAGTGTGGAGTGCACAGCACGATGCGGGATTCTGTCCCAGAACCCTGAGGTCATAACCTGAGCCCAAGTCAGACGCTTGATGGCCTGAGCCACCCAGGCGGCCCTAGACAGCATTTATCTTAAGTGTCCAAATATTATTAGAACAAAACTCACCTTTCCTATTACCTTTTGTTTCGATTAGAATACTTCTATATATGAAATAGTTATATACAATGTATTATAGGAATTACTGTGCTGTGACTTTAATCACCTACCCAGCATGAAAACAAACGATACAAGTCGAGTGCTATGTTTGTGCTTACCCTTTATAATAATTGGTTCTCAGTTTTGAGGATCCTATCTGGTTCTCTCTTAAATGTCAAATTTCCACTTCTCTTTTTGTCTTGATGTGGGGATTCCCAACCTCTTGATAACTGCTATAGTTATTATTATTTTATTTTGTAACACCAGCCTTTTTACCCAGGTGGCATTTAAGAATAATTAAGTTGAAATTAATTGTAGTTTGAGACTTGTGTGACATTTCTGAAAACAATTGGTGACAGCTCAGAATTCTGCCAAACCACAACCAAGAATCACTTCTTTAGTTTATGTTCGCCAAAAAAGGAAATTTTCTTGCTCTGTAATGAGGCATGATCGAAAAGGAAAAAGCAGACAGGGAAGGGAAGCGACATCCGTGGAGTGCTCACTGTGTTCTTAGCATTCTATCAGATGTTTTCACATATACCAAATTCTTGAATCTTCTGAACCACCCGCCATCATGTGAAAGTGGTCCCATTTTCAGAGGAGGCAATCAGAACTTAGACATTCTGAGTTATTTGGCCAAGGGGGCCCAGCTGGCAAGCATCAGAGCTGCGAGCGGGATCCAGGCCAACCTTGCTCTGAAGCGTAGGGGCTTTCCATTCACCCTACGTCTCCTGGTCTACCCGTGACACGGCAGCATGCGGTCACCATGGCACAGTGTGACCTCGAGTGGGTTTGGATGGGAAGATCCCGGCCACCGTGACCTATGAGAATGTTTGTAGGACATGGCGGGGCTCTCCCCCAGGCTCTTCCTTAAGGTCTGTAATGATATTTTTGGTATGTGATGTAAAGCTATCGTTCCAAAGAATGTGACTCAGTTTGAGCGTCTGTCTTTGTATTTACTGCTGTTCTTATTTTATTTACATGAATGGCCTTTTGAGAAATTACACTGGAGGAAATCTTAGAAAAAGGTCAACTAGAAAACATACATAGGCCCATCTTATTTATGTCCCTCCAGAAAGGATACAAAACAGCCTCTGTAAATACAATCAGGTAAAATAAAATGTAAAGTTTGAATGGGAAGGTGGAAGAAAGGGAAACTGAGGCACAAAGATACAGTGACCCCAGGAGGAAAGTACTTCAAATGGATAGTGTACTTTTACAGGAAACAGGCCACATCTCTGGTTACCAAACGTCCTGGTATTTCTTGCTCCTGCCTTGGGCCTGGGTGTTCAACTAGATTTATAGGCTATTAGAATGGGAAGGGAGCCCATAGATCATCTCATTTTTCCTCTACAAATGAAGAAACTGAGGCCTGGTGAGAAATGTTGAGGTAAAAACTCACATCTCCATTCCTCAAGCTGCCTCCTAAAGAACCCATTTCTTTGAATTTTGATTCCTATATATGCTCTCTTGCCCACAATGGAGTATATTTCACAGGCCATAGAGAATTTCCATGGTGTGGCCACTGTGGCTGAGAATAATATAGTATAATGAGTAAACACATGAACTCCCCATTCAACAACAGGGTCTACCACTCCCCAGCTGGATGTCCTTGGGCAAATTATGTAACCTCTCTAAGATTCAGTTTCATCATCTTATAAAGTAGAGCTGATGATCTAATAGTTCATGTCTTAATAGGTCATGACTTGCTGGTGAAGATTGAATGAGATTAGGTATGTAAGACTATAAAAATAATTTTTAGCATGGCATAAATAATCATTATTATTGTCTTTTAATGAAGCATTTTTATGGTAATTCACTCCATCATATTTTTGCAAGAGCTGTACCTTCTTTGGTAGATCATGAAGAGTTAGTGAGAGACGACTGAATGTGAGTTTATCAAATGTTTATGTCATCTCCAAATTTTAAGCCAGTTCCACAGTGGATTCAGATGAAAGGTCAGATCAAGTGACCACTCCAAAAAGAGTGAGCTGACTTGACTTGGGTATTTTAACAGAATCTTCTGACCTGGGTGACTGACCTGCTTCTCATTCCTCTGTGTTGTTCTCCCTGGGAGACTGGAAATGGAAACTTAAAAGCCCCTGAATAAGTAAATGAACATAGTTTCACCAGCACCATTTTATGATGGGTTCGAGTTCCTTTGCAGAGCAGGTTGCAAAGAAGAAAGGACAAAGATCTTGAATATTCCTGTCATTCCCTCTAGAAAGCCACTTCCCACTGGCAGGAGGTGACCGAGGAATCTGCCATGGACATGCCAGTTGCCAAGCTTGTTTTCTGAACCCGAGGGCAATAACAAAACACGGGTGGATGTGGTCTTATTTTAATTTAATTCAACAAATATGTATGGAGTGCCAACTATGAGCTGCACATTATTAGTATTGACAACAGAGCGATGAATCAGATATCATCCTCACCCTCAAACACCTTACCATCTGGCTGAGAAACCTGATGGGTAAGCAGGTGCTTTAGTGCATAAAAGTTTCCCTTTTAAGAGCTATGTGTGCTCTTGAACTACTCTCTATTGCAGATATCAACCCAGTGCCTGAGGTTTGAGGCTGTTCTTACTGTGTTGCTGAGGTCCTGCAGGGATACAAGCCAGGGAGTGCTTCCATGCAATGTCACAATGTCGCATACGGACTGGGTGTCCTGTAAGTTAACAGTGCAGCCAAAGCAAACTGAAAAGCCTGCCTTGGTCCTGCTCTGATCACCTCAAAAAGGTACCTCCACGGAGCGCTTCTGAAACCAGGTTTCACGTCAAAGGCAGGAAACAACAATCTCCTTCATGTAGCTCAGAAACTGAAGTGAAACTTGCAGCCAGGTTTCCTCTCTCCTCCCTCTACCAGCCCCTGCCTCCTGTGGCTTTGTATCTGAATTTTCCAACCAAATCCTGGAGTTAATTTGGCCTGAGTATCACTCACCCCGAGTTCCTCCCTTCGGGAGCCAAGGCCCTACCTTGGACCTTAGGTGGAAATATAATGAGTCTGTGGTGGCTACATTTTCTAAGTTTCTTTTGATTGCAAATGACAGAAACTAACCTTGGCTAGTTGAATTTAAAAAAACAAAAACGAAAAAACGGGAGGAGAGTAGTACAGGGAGAGAAGTGGAATATATATATATATATATATATATATTTTTTTTTTTTGGTAAAGATATTAGTATTCTGTCCCAGAATGAACATCAAGAGACAATACAGAATCAGCCTCATGATCACGGCAACTCTGAAGCTTTCAGCGAACTGAAAAGCCTCCCTTTGTCCCTCTCTGATCACCTCAAAAATGTACCTCCACCGAGAGTTTCTGAGATCACGTTTTATGTCAAAGGCAGGAAAAAACAGTCTCCTTCATGTAGCTCAGAAACTGAAGTTAGTGGGTTTTCCAGAGAAGTAACTAAGTAGATCCCCGGGAAGTGAGTCCCGTGAGTGCATCCGGGTAAGGTGTTTGTGGGGGGACGCCCAGGGTCTGTGGGGATCTACCCTGGTGTACAAGGATGCAGCAGTCTCTATAGAAGGGGAAATCATCGTAAGCCCAGCAGCCATGCCAAGAAGTCCATGTATTGTTTTCTCTTTGCGCAAAACCGTCAGCTAAGAAGACCGGTCTTTAGGAGGCGGGACTATCGGTGGGAGCTATCATTTTATAAGTAGACTGCCATTTTCTTCGTTCCACCATTCAATCTAGCCTCATTCATGGTCTTACTAGTTAAAATCGATCTATACTCAATTCTGCTTTCCTGTTGACTCATTATCATTTCCCTCAGTTTACCTTTTGTTGGTTAAACTTTAGAAGAGTTTTTCGAAATAGAATATGGTTCCCCCCCAGTGGAGATTTGGACAGCTGTACTTGATGTTGTGGTCCTGTCCTCGTCCCGGGGCAGGGTGATCGTGGCCCTGGGAGGCTGCCTCCTCCCAGGCTCTTCTCTGAATTACCGTGGCATTCATTTATCCACTCACTGATCAAGTTATGTAAGCATCTCTGTCAGGAGGTGGGGATAAAAAGATAAACTTGGCACCATACCTGCTCTGAAGAGACTCTCAGGGGTGGGAAATGCACCTGTTGAAAAGGCAATGGCTTTATATACCAAGCGGGTCCAGCATTGTGGCTCAGGTAGCACCCCTGCCCAGAGATCCTTACACTGAACACAACTGGCCCCCAAGGCTATGCTTACCTCCCAGGCACTGATACATGGTAGTCAAGAAAATGCCTCCCCCCTCAAAAAGATGCCCATCTCTCTCCCTGCACCTGTGAATATGTTACGTTACATGGCAAGAGGGAATTAAGTTTGTAGATGGAATTGAGACTACTAGTCAGCTGACTTTGGATGGGGAGGTGATCCTGGGTTTTCCAGGTGGTCCCACTGTAATCATAAGGGTCCTTATAAGTGAAAGACGGGGGCAGTAGGGGGAGACCCAGACACATGGCCGTGTGGGCAGGCCTCACACACACCATTGCTGGCTTTGAAGTTGGAGGAATGGTGCCACCGGGGAAGGAATGGCGGCAGCCTCTAGAAGCTAGAAAAGACAGGGAGTGGATTCTCCCCTAGAGCCTTTCCAGAAGGAAAGTAGCCCTGCCAATACCTTGATTTTAGATTAGTGAGACCCATTTCAGACTTCTGACCTCCAGAACGGTGAGGTAATAAATTCGAGTTGTTTTAAGTCCCTACGGTGGTGGTGATTTGTTACAGAAGCAATGGGAAGCCACTACGGGTAGTTTGCTCGGTTACGTGCAAAACCAGGATCGACTAGGTACATCTTTCAGGAGCATCATTTAAAAAATTATTTTCATGTTAAACATACGGAAAAGGATGAACATTTTTGCATCATCTCTGAAGAGAAAGCATGAGAGTTCACATTTTTTCTAACTTGGAAACTGCTTTGAGCCCCGGGCTCCAGGCCCCTCTCCTCCACCTTCGGACGGAAGGGTTTAGGAGGCGCCCATGCGTCGTAAGAGCTGCCGTCCGTGGCTACGAGACTGCCCTTTTCATTCTTGGCAGAATGTCACACACAGGTCTTTTTTAACTCGACATTTAAAAATGCATGTTCCAGAGATGCGATCATTGGGTTTTCGTTTAAGAAGTTAAAAATACTTTATATCAAAGCATAATAACATCTCACCTGTTCATAATCCTTTCACAAACACTTTTTATCCGGTGCTTCGAACCGCCTTGTGAAGAAAGGGTAATCGTTCTTAGGTGTCCGAGGAGGAAACAGAAGCTAGAATGACTGTCCAGGGTCAACAGGTACCGAGTGGCAGTGGTGGCTCTTTCTGTGAGGCCATGGTGACCGCCGGGCACATCGTGGTGGCGGGGGGGGATCTCTGGGTGGGGGCACCTGGGAGCCAGACCCACGTGCACGAGCATCTGGCACGTTATGATGGTGTCCCACAGCCCCTGAGCCCGTGCAACGGCTGCTCTTGATTTAGGCGTCTCTGCTTTCATTATGACTCTGACACGAAGCCTGTCGCTGGCCCCTTGTCCTGATATGACTGGAACTGCTCTCATGAAAGGATCACATTGACAAGAGAGCGCTGACAATGTACAAGCGCGGGACCGAGGCTTCAGATACCTGTGAAAGCCATTTTTCATTGTCATCCCAGTCATACGGGTGTGAACTGGATGCAGAAGGAGGCCAGAGTCTCCAAGGTCAGAGACCCTCTCCTGGCTTTTCTCAGTGCTCCTTTTCAAGTGACAGTGGGGCGTCCCGTGGGCCCGCTATCAGAGGCCACCGTTGGGTTTTCGCAGTCAGTACGTCGTGCATACTTGAGCACCGAGCACCGTAGACTCGTTTGGCTTTGTTTGTAGGTGTATTATTATTATCATGTGCTTTTTAACTGCAGAGGTGGTCGCTGTCTGTCCTCATTGTCCCTCTTACTCCAGTTCAAGGTCTATACTTTTTTTTTTTTAAGATTTTATTTATTTATTTGAGAGAGAGAGAGACAGAGCATGAGCGGGGGGAGGGGCAGAGGGAGAAGCAGGCTCCCCACTGAGCAGGGAGCCCGATGTGGGCTCTGTCCCAGGACCCTGAGATCATGACTTGTACCGAAGGCAGACAGTTAACTGACTGAGCCACCCAGGCGCCCAGGGTCCACACTTTCTATAATCTTTCGAAGTATCTTTTCAAAGAAGCCTTCCTGACCACCTCTGTAAAATATCACCCTCTCCCCGACGCCACCCCCATCACCTGCTATGCCTTTATCTTGCTCTGTTAGGGTTTCCATAACACTGCTATCACCTGACATATTATATTTCTTATCATTTTTTTCCCTGGCTCTCCTCCCAGAGGAGTAGGTGCTATACCTTCTTTGTTTGCTGTTGTCTTCCCACTGCCTGGACAAGTGTCTGGCACATAGTAAAGCCCAATAAGTATTTGTTCAATGTATTACTAAATTCTTTACATCTCCCCGAATGCCTGGCACAATCTTGGGCCTGCCTTTACAAGACCCCAGTGAAATAAAAAGCAAAAAACCATAGCAAGGGGGAAGAAACCCTTAACTTAACTTTTTTTGTAAAGGATCTAGTCCTGATCAGCCAGTCGACTGGGGGAAAGGAAGGGTGTAGAGTGGGGGAAGTTCAGAAGTGTTGAGTCAGAAGTGCTCTCAGCCTTGGAGGGACGCGCCCAAGCCCCCAAAGACTGGCCCCTGTTGAAACCCTTTTTCTGCCTGATCTTCTACTCCAGATGGAAGTGAAGGCAATCACGCATAAGCCAGTTCAGGTCATGTTCACTTGAGCAAAGCAAATTTTCATGTAGCTTATTTTGTTAATTAGGTGGTAGGAGACAGTAAGGGCAATGCAACGAGTCCACTGTTTCTGAGACCCACTGATTTGTTACGAGTTTGTTCTGAAACCAGTGAGAAGTAAGGACTATGGACTAAATCCTCTCATACCCCAGTGCATTTGTTGGGTTTTACTTTCATGGCTTTTATAAAGCCTACCTGGAAAACTTCCAGTTACAGCTTAAGGTCTGGATCCATGTGGCCTCCTCCATGAAAGCTTTTCCGAAGTGTTCCATAGGAGGGGTCTTCGGGGGGCCCCGGGCACCCCCAGCAAGCGTTGCCCGTATCTCTGACCCTGGTCTCATCACCCTGATGTTCATTGAAATGGCAACCCGTTAAGTGATATCCGTTGCTAGTTCTGTCTGAGCCCTAGGAGGACAGAAATCAGCTCATCATGCTTTATATCTCCAGTGTCCACCTTAAGTGCCTGGCACATAGCTGGAACTTGAGAAACGTCGAGAAAATGAACAAGTGAAAAGATGGGAACACAAGAGGCTAAAATCTAGCCACATTCTCTGGTCGTTAGCACATGGGCCTTCTTTCTGGGGCTGCTCTCTGATGATGTTCTTTTGTCTTCACTCAGGCACTCTGATTGTCCTGAAACATCCCTACCCAAGAAAAGTGGAAGAACCTTGCATTTACGAGTCTGTCCGGGTTCACACAGCAATGCAGACGGGCAGAACGGAAAGTGACCTCGTGCCCACCGCACCTTCTGTAAGTGGCTGACCCGTAAGTCATTGCCTACCATGCAAGGAAGAGTAGATACTTTTACAAGTACTTTTGTTCACTCGAAAATTCTGCCTTGGGATATAAAACCTGGAAAGGAGCATCCAGTGTGAAGCCCATGACTCAGTTCCTGTGATCAGGGTAAATCATCAAAAACTACAGCGCCGTAGCCATAGGATTCTAAATACTTCGAAAGTGGCACTTACGTTCCTGTCCTTCCTTAGGATGGGCGATAGTGTTGATGTTTACATAGTTGGCTACACTGTTATTCTTTCACGAGTTTCTTCCATTAAGAAAAATTCTTTGGTGGGGGGGCGCCTGGGTGGCTCGGTCGTTAAGCGTCTGCCTTCGGCTCAGGTCATGATCCCAGGGTCCTGGGATCGAGCCCCGCATTGGGCTCCCTGCTCCTCGGGAAGCCTGCTTCTCCCTCTCCCACTCCCCCTGATGATGTTCCCTCTCTCGCTGTGTCTCTGTCAAATAAATAAATAAAATCTTTAAAAAAAAAAAAAAAGAAAAAAAATTTTTTTTAACATTTCAATTGTCTGTGGAGGAAAAATATTCCCCACTTTGACTGTAAAACCTCAGGATGTTAGTTTTTCCTATTTTTTCTGTCCTTCACTGAAGGAAGGGAACAGACAGAAAACATTTGCACTTCTTTGCAGCGCGGACCATTGTTCAGTTTCAGCGCAGCCTGAGCACTCATTGCTCCTCAAGAGCCCATTTCTGTTTGTTCTGTGAGCTGTGACCTGCAAACATTCCTCCCGGCACCGCTTCCCCCACCCCTGCACTGTGCTCACGGCTCTCCTGTTCTTTCTCTCTTCCTTGTTTGCCGAATACTCCTGGTGCAAGATACCAGGATTCGTGCGCATAATAAAGAAGGCAACACACAAACGAAGTACAAAGAACCAATTCTAGACAGCAACCGTTACACTTGGAAAAAAATCATCCCTTGAAGATATTCAGCTACAAGTGACATTTATAAATGTGTGGCCTTCCTGTCTCTGCAGGACAGTTTCTACCCTGCCACCACAGAGATCTTTCTTAAAAAGCAGATGGGTCACATGGCCTCCCCGCTTAACCTTCGGCGGTACCCACTGTCGTCCTGGCCCATCTCGCCTGCTCGTCCCTTGGTCTCACCTGTGTTACTCCCACGCTCACACCAGTGTGCATTCTCCTGACCGTGCTCCTTCTCCCCTCCCCGCCTCTGACATGCTGCCAACACCGCTGCGGTCCCCTCATCATTCTTCAAGACGGGCATCAGAGACCAGTGTCTCTCAGGAAGCTTTCCTGGGCCCCTCCTAGCTTTCTTTAAAACGGCCCTCTTTTGTGCTCTGAGCACCTTCTGCTTGCCTTTATCCTGCAATCATGGGGCGGGGGGGTTGCTAACTACCTGTGCATGTGTCTGCCCAACACCCCCCCTGGGGGGGGGCTGACAGTTCTGGGGACAAGAATCATAACTTGTCTTTGTGGCTTTGGAGCGTCGCCTGGTTCACGGTGCACGTTACATTTTTGTTTCTGTGCTCCATCGACTCAAAAATAAAAATCCTGGAAATGGTTGAAAGAGGTATTTTAGCTTTGTTAGAGTTAGGGGAGGAAGCATCAAACCCCAGAACTAGCAAAATTGAGGAAAGCAAGACCATAAATAGTCCCAAGTCAAAACGGACCAAAGAACAAATCAAGACGTACCTCCTAATCAATTCTTTGATTTCCAGCCAACCCACCCCTCCCTGACTTTCCTCTTTATCCATCCTCGTGCCACCAGTCACCTCAGCGTCTCTTTCTTTTCTTTTCTTTTTTTTTTTTTTTTAAGGTTTTATTATTTGACAGACAGACAGATAGCGAGAGAGGGAACACAAGCAGGGAGAGTGGGAGAGGGAGAAGCAGGCTTCCCGCCGAGCAGGGAGCCTGATGTGGGGCTCGATCCCAGGACCCTGAGATCATGACCTGAGCCAAAGGCAGTCGCTTTAACCGACTGAGCCACCCAGGCGCCCCTCAATGTCTCTTTCATCTGTCCTTTCCATGTAACTTCACACTCTCCTCGGCTACACTCCCCCTAAAGATCCCCACCCAGGGTCAGTTGTACCATATACCCTACTACGTGTGCTCTTTAACAACACTAAAATGTAGGACCTAATCTGCAGAGCGGGTGTAAGCAGGAGAGCTAGCATCCTTAGGTAGAAATAGGCCTCTTTAAACCAAATCCTGCAAGCCTTACTGCCTACCTTCTTTGCTCACTCCAAGGATTGGACAGATTCTCCTGCTCAAGTATCTCAATATGCCTATGCACAGAAGGTTCTGTATAATGGAGTTTTTAAAACAGTGGTGAGGGATTGGTGGGGCCTGGCTGCACCCACACTATATAATGACAAATCCACGGAGTTTATTGTGCATTAATACAGACAGAAAATGATCAACGTTTTCTAGTGTTGCAGGCAGAGAGAACAGGACAAGCGCCCTGAGGTAGGAACTAAATTGGGGTGTTTTGAAGACTAGCAAGAAGATCCTAATGATTGGCATGAAGTGAGCGAGAGGCAATGTGGTAGGAGATGAGATTCCTGAGGGAAGGAGGGGTCGATCATGTAAGGCGGTGGGGTTCTCAAAGTGCCGCTGCCCAGCTGAGTGCTGGGAAATTTGCAGTGCTTTGGGGGTACTCCTGGCATTAGCGGGCATCAGGAACTGTGAAGAGCCTGACACTTTACCCTGCTTGTAGACTAACAAAGCTGCATGGCTTCATGGCAGACTGCTGGTTGGCTGCCTTTTCCTGTGGAGGGAGACATGATCTCCATCTTCTAAGATTGTTTGCTCTACAAACATGCTTAAAAATGGGTCTGAGGGGCAGCTGGGTGGCTCAGTTGGTTAAATGTCTGCCTTCAGCTCAGGTCATGATCTCAGGGTGCTGGGAGTTGGGCTCCCTGCTCAGCGGGGAGTCTGCTTCTCTCTCTCCCTCTGCCTCTCCCCCCCATCCTCCCACTTAACCCTCCCCCGCCCCCCCCTGCTCATGCACACTCTCCCTCTCTTTCTCTCTCAAATAAATAAGTAAATAATCTTTAAAAAAAAATACATACGGGTCTGGAACAAAGGGCTGTTGTTGCCTTGCTCCTAAGACATACAGAAACATGAGAGCCCCTGGAGAATTGTTTCCCAGCAATGGGCAGGGGCCATGGAGGCTAAATATGCTGCCACACATGGGGAAGAATTCTCCTGTCCAAAATGTCAGCTGTGTCTCCTTTAAACAACATGAAAGGCCTTGTAGGACAAGATAAAGGATTGATTTTTGTTCTAAGCGTCCAGAAGAAATTATGAAGAGTTCTGAGCAACATAATTTAAGTCTTAAAATTTTTAAAAAGCCCATTGTCCCCACTAAGTGGAAAATGGAATGTGGCCAAAGTTGGAGCAAGGAGACCAGTGAGGGGGCTGTTGCAGCAGTCCAGTGAGAGATGGTGGTAGTTGAAACTGGGGAGTGGGGATAAGAACTGGTGAACTTCAGGGTGTGCTGTGAGGTAGAAGAGATGAGACTTACAACAGATTGAATGTGGGACGCGTAAGAGAGTCACACAGTGGTCCTCCTGACGTTTACCAAGATGGCCAAGGTGGCAGGAGGGGTGGGTTTGGGGGATGGGAATGAGCCGTTCTGTTCTGGACCTGGGAAACGTGAAAGACCAATTGGTTGTGTTGGTGGAGATTAAGTGAGATAATCTATTTCACAAGCCTGATGTAGAATAGGTCCCAGTCTAAAATGTCAGTTTTCTGGGGCGCCTGGGTGGCTCAGTCGTTAAGCGTCTGCCTTCGGCTCAGGTCATGATCCCAGAGTCCTGGGATCGAGCCCCACATCGGGCTCCCTGCTCAGCGGGGAGTCTGCTTCTCACTCTCCCCCTGCTTGTGTTCCCTCTTTCACTGTGTCTCTGTCAAATAAATAAATAAAAATCTTTTAAAAATAAATAAATAAATAAAATGTCAGTTTCCTTAGCTTCCCTTTTGTGAGATTTCTGTTCCCTTTGCTTCTGCAACATTTTTCTCTTTGTTCTGTTATCTTACCAATGTAACACCATTCTAGAACAAAATGTCCTACAAGGAATTCAGTTTCTTTTTTTTAAGATTTATTTGACAGAGAGAGATAGTGAAAGAGGAAACACAAGCGGGGGAGTGGGAGAGGGAGAAGCAGGCTTCCCGCTGAGCAGGGAGCCCGATGTGGGGCTCGATCCCAGGACCCTGAGATCATGATCTGAGCCGAAGGCAGACGCTTAACAACTGAGCCACCTAGATGCCCCAGGAATTCAGTTTCTTTGGGACTGTATGAAGTTCTAAATTTCTTCATCTTAGGGTTCTTGTTTTATGCATTATTTCTCTTTGCCCAGTTCCCCACCATTCCTTACATTTTATAGGCACTAGCTACGTGTGTGATATTGTTACCCTTGAATTAATGCTATGAGTTAAGAAATGACTCATTGTCACTTCAAATCCCTTTTAGATAAATCAAGTGTAAATAAATCTGCGTTCCTGAAAGTCTTTTCCACAGAACAGAGGTCTCAAGAGATGGTCTCTGAATAAAGCGGGGAGGGGGGGGGGCCTGGAATGGGGGAGGATCATGTGATAAAATAAATATTGGAAATGCTATTTCTCATGTTCCTTCTTAAAATTCCCAAGGCATACTGGCATAATACATTCTCTGGGAAGTAAAGAAATCCCTCTACTTCATCCAGTGTTTCCCATATGTATTGACCCAACGTCAGTGCCTGTGTGTATGAGCGCGTGCATATATTTGTGCGTAATACCCCTGCAACAATTTAAGCAGCTGGGTTTCACACGATACACTCGGCCAAACACTGACTTTTACAAGTGATGGGATGTGGCTTATTGCTTGCAAATTGCTATCTCAGGTTAGAAGAGAGTCTTTCAGTTGTTGCCTCTTGCTACAGAATTCCCCCCAATGACCCAGTCTGAAAACAGTCTCCCACAACGCAGGGAGGATTTTCAAGTGCCGGGTGAAGAATGTAAGGCGATTATTTAAAGATCAAAGGCAAATCAGTGTTTCATTTTAAAATAGGACAGAAATAGAAAGACAAAAATCATGTTGCAATAGTTCTGGGCTTCACTTGGTGCTTTTCTTTTTCAGCTGGGCACCAAAGAAGGTTACCTCACCAAACAGGGGGGCCTGGTCAAGGTAAGAAAACATGTTTCTGCTAGCCCCCACCACAGAGACGTCTCAAAGCAATTCTTGCTTTGACATTTTTTAAAAATGCGTATTTGCCTACTCATTTTGACCCGCTATAATATTTTTCTGTTTCAAGAGTTGATCTTTACAACTGATATTAGTCAAAATTCTGGAAAATCACTTGACTTTTCTTTGGCAAAGTCAAATGTGAGAGTAGCCTCCCGTTAAGACCTCCCAAAACGTACAGTCCTTTTAATGGAACAAGCAGGATGAAAAGTAGCAAGTTAACTCTAGAATATTTCTTTTCTTTTTTTTTAAACAAAGAAGAAGTCAAAATTGCATGAAATGTTTACTAAAAGTAGGCCAAAACACCACTGGCATTAATGTAACTGTTATCAAATCCCAAAGAAAACACAATTTAAAACTTTACTAGTCTGGGGTATCCGACTGTCCCTCCATGGATGTAATTGTACTTGTCAAGTTATGCTGCTTCATGTTAATATTCCAGAAGGCCTTCATGGAATATGTCCACTCCTCCCTATTTTAAGAGGGCACTTAACCTCTCTCATGGGTACCGGCCCACTTGAATTCAACCTAAATATTTGGTTATTTTGTGTCCCTACTAGACAGGATACTCCCTAAGGGTAAGAAGTATTTATACTCATAGCATATTTATTTTCGAGTTCTCTGTTACTTCTTGTAACTGGGCACATTGCTGCCCAAGATAAGAGTGAGTTAGTACGTAAGAGGGAGAAGGTGGGTAACAATAGTCCCCACCACCAATACCATGGCATTCTTAGGCAAGTCTTAGAAAATCCTGTGGTTTGAGGTTCCTATTGCATATGTGTGAAACGAGAATATTTGGCATTGTGTAAAGATTGGCTATCATACACATAAACCTCCAAGGATGGTATCTAGCCCACAGTAGGTGCTCACAAAATGGTATCTATTCTTATTAGAGAGTTAATAAGACAGACATCTAGTGGTTTGTTATGTCAACTTGGATATTTATGATAGACTATTTCTTCTTATTTGTTTAAATATGTCAATATCTCTGCCTTCATTATGAACTTCATGCATGGAATCATTTGTTTTTGTAGATATTTTGAAGCTTTTCTTCAGAAATGACTTACCGCAACAATATTTTATTGTACCTAATCTTTTAGATAGTTTTCAAATGAAAGGAAATTGTCCAGTTCAAATATTACCTTCCTCGATCCAAAACCTACACGTTTTAATTATTTTTTTTTCTCAGACCTGGAAAACAAGATGGTTCACGTTGCACAGGAATGAACTGAAATACTTCAAAGACCAGATGGTGAGAAACATGATAATACATTTTCCCTTTAAAAATCAGCTCTAACTGAACATAATAAAAAATCAGCTCTCTAAATGGAAGGAACATCTGCCTTTGAAATCTCTGAAATTTTCCTTATGAGCACCTGAAACACTAATAAATTATTGGAAATGTGAATTCTTGATTCCTGTTAGGGTCAGAGTTTTTTTTTCTTTTTAAGTAAGCTTTACACCCAACATGGGGCTCGAACTCATGACCCCAAGATCAAGAGCTGCATGCTCTGCCTACTGAGCCAGCCAGGAGCCTTGAGCAGAGTGCTTTTGCAAGGATGAGATGTGTGTCCCAGACACTGGCTAAACTAGCTCCCCAGGGCACATCATCCCCTTGTTTAGGGCAATGGGATTGTTCTCTTGTCATGATGTATGAGCTCTCTCTGCAGCAGTTTCTCCCTTTATTAAAAATATGTCCATGGGAAGCCTGGGTGGCTCAGTCAGTTAACTATCTGCCTTCAGCTCAGGTCATGGTCCCAGGGTCCTGGGATCAAGCCCCACATCGGGCTCCTTGCTCAGCGGGGAGCCTGCTTCTCCCTCTCCCACTCCCCCTGCTTGTGTTCTCTCTCACTGTGTCTCTCTCTGTCAAATAAATAAAATCTTTTAAAAGATTTTTAAAAAATACGCCCATTTCTGGGGTGCCTGGGTGGCTCAGTCGGTTAAGCATCCCACTGTTGATCTCAGCTTAGGTCTTGATCTCAGGGTTGTGAGTTCAAGCCCTGCATTGGGCTCCATGCTGGGGATGGAGCCTACTTAAAAAAAACAAAAACAAAAAACAAAACAAACAAAAAACTGTCCATTTCCCGTGCCCATTTCATTAAGCCAATTTGAAATTATTTTATTTCTTCTCACTTTCCCTATACCAAATTTCTGAGAAAGTAGAAGTTTAAAAACACGGAAGAAAAAATATGACTCCCTTCCATGTTTAAAATACCTCTACTAAATTTAAATTGATAAAGACAGTCTTCCTAACATCCAGTCTCATGAATAGCCAATCCCCAAACCGGGGGTTATGACTTCCCTGATTAAGCTTCTCTGTGATCAGTACCCTTAGTGAAAGTAAAATTGACAGGTGCATGCAGTGGAAGATTTTTAGGGGACTAAGTGATGAACAAATTTGTGTGTTTTTTTGTGATGACATAGGTTGCCTTTTTTTTTTTTTTTAAAGTCACCAGAACCAATTCGGATCCTAGATTTGACAGAATGTTCGGCTGTGCAATTTGATTATTCACAGGAAAGAGTAAATTGTTTTTGGTAAGTTGTTTTGTAAAGAAAATGATTTTAAAAGTCTTCTTGCCAATTATTTTAGCTGGGGAATTAAAAAAAAGAAACAAAAAAGACCTGTATGTCTTAATGTGTACGAGTGTCTTGATCTGAGGGGCATGGATTTAACTAACACACAGGGCATGTATGTCAGCAGTGCTTCCAGCTGAGTGTGACATAATACCTCATTTAAAGTGACTTCAACCGGGGGATGCCTGGGTGTCTCAGTTGTTAAGTGTCTGCCTTCGGCTCACTTCATGATCTCAGGGTCCTGGGATCGAGTCCCACATCGGGCTCCCTGCTCAGTGGGGAGTCTGCTTCTCCCTCTCACACTCCCCTGCTCCCCTGCTCATGCTCTCTCTCAAATATATAATAAAACCCTTAAAAATAAATAAGGTGACTTAAACAAATAGGCAGGTCCAGTGGCTACAATTGTTTATGTTGTATGCTGTGTAAGTATATACATAACAGGATTCCATTCATGTTTTATTCCTTTGAAGCTTTTTACTCAATTTTAATTTTGACTCCAACAATGGGACAATTTCTGGCAGATGGCACAAAAGTGTTTTTGTTCTAACCTCATGAGTGTATCATAGCAATTTTCTAACTAGGAGAAGTAGTGTCTTGAAAAAGGAGTGTCTTACTTCCCACAAAGTTTTATTTTAATGTTTCTCAAACATACAAATGTTGAAAGACTTATATACCCGTATACCTTTCAGCTATATGCATCATTAGTATTTTGCCATATCTGCTTTATCTCTATTCACTTTTCTCCTGAACCAGTTGAAAGTAAATTGGAGACATCGTGGCACTTTACCCCTATATACATATACTGAGTACGCACTTCCTAAGAATAAAAATGTCACCATTACATACCCCCCCAAAATTAACATTAGTTAATTAACATTAACAGCAACCAATAATGGGTATCTTTTTAAAATTCACTTAAATGTACCATACGAGCCAGCAGGGGGAGGTAATTTCTTATGTAACAAAATATCAGGAGGCAGGTAGCTAGCTTGGCAAGATCGGCACCAGCGTCTCTACAATCCTCTTGGCCTTCAGCAGTTCACTTGCTACTTTGGTGTGAAAGAGCTACTCTAGCTTTAGGCCTCACATTTTCATGTCAGTCATAAAGAAGGATGTAGGGATGGTATCAGCCATGTCTGTCCCTTTTTATCAGGAAGACAGACATTTTCTCAGGAGTCTTCTGTCAGATTTCCCCTCCTCTTTCATTGGCCAAGGTTGGGTCCCATGGCCGTCACTAGCAGCAGGGGAAGCTAGAAAACTAGTTAAGATCATGATTGGCTCCAGCTAATTATCATTTATTGCCTGGGGTTCTGTTAGCAAGGAGAAAGGAAACATTATCTGCATTAATAGGCAATTAACAATGTCTCTCACAGGGAGTACCAAACAATGACAATTCCAGAAAGCAGTTTTGTACAGTGTGAGCACGGTAACCCCACCCCCGCTCCACTGTCCCCTCACTGCCCAATAGGTCCTCACATCAAGGTTTACCTTCTATACACAGGGAATTATGTCTTGTCTATTCAACATTAATTACTGATACGAACATGATATGCTGCTTTGGCTCTAGGGATATAGAAACCCTCCTGAATTTCAGGTCAAGGCTTTTTTTTTTTTTTTTTTCATGAGGGGGGAAAAAGGGTTTGTAGTGTTTTGCACATCAACTGTAAGGACGGGAAGTATGGGCACGATGTGCTGACCTCATTAGTCAAAAGATTTGACTATATAGCCAAAGATACAGTCAACGAAGAGTTGTTCATGCCAGTGGGAAAGTTTGTCTTCTTCCAGCAGAGCGTAATTCATGACAGAGCGGGCAAAATGAATAGTTGAGGAGATTTATTATCTTATTTTTCCTGTCCCAAATGGTTAAAACTGCCTGCATCCACAGAGGGTAACTTGTTTCTCATTGAGTCAAGCCAACACAAATGAGTTTCTTCAGCAAATTCTTATCTGTCTTGCTTATTCTTTGACTCACGGCACAGGTTCTGAGTCGTTTAACACATCAGCTGAATAAACACACAAATGTTGTATTCAGTCTAAGACATAAGCGACAAAGGGATCTGGGGGTGTCCTGGACATGTTTTTTTCTTTTTTGAATTCTCATTAGAAAATATAAATCTGGCCGGTGATAATATGAATCTCCAGCTTCCTCAACATTTCTGCTGTTTGCTGGCAGGAATCGCTGTGTATCTGACAAGTCTTCAAGTTGCTCTTTGTTGAGTCTTTTTTCCTGTTGAATATTCTAATTACTGTTCAACTAATATATTCAACCAACCACCTGGAATATCTTAAGTTTTTCTTTTGTCTTCTCAGCTTAGTGTTTCCATTCAGGACGTTTTATCTTTGTGCAAAGACAGGAGTAGAAGCTGATGAGTGGATCAAGATATTACGCTGGAAACTGGTGAGTTATACTAAGTCCTCTGGATGCCTAGTACTCAAAAATAACATGTTGACAAATTCAAACATATTTCTATTGAAAGTGTCGGACTATTCCCAAGAGTCAATGGGATGTCCACTGACAGGCTCATGGAATAGTCTGTTCATTCTTGTGAGACACAGAAGGCACATAGGCGGGGGGTAAAAGAGAAAGGACAGAGCTACCCTGGGATCTCAGCCCCAGAGCCTTAGCCTCAGGCCCTCAAGTACATTAGTCTTCGTTGAGTGTGCTGCCTGGTCAGTCCAGTCTTGCCTGGAGGAGGACATGTGGGATCAGAAGGTCGGACAGAGGAAAGTTAACGTATTTCTATAGTAGAAAATCCTTTTAAATAGTCAAGAGAATGAAGCTTGCCGGAGGAACTTAACTTAGCTTGCAGTGTGTTACTTTGTGAAGATCAAGGACAAAATGTAGTTTATTTGATTTGCTTCCTATATACCTCCCAGGGGTGGAGGGGGGGAGAGAAAAAGTGCTTAAAAAAATTTACCAGTCTCATACATTTTTTTTTGTGTATGTGTTTGCAACTTAGTGAGTTGTTAATCAAGAACTTGTCCTTAAAGCCTTCTAAAATTTTCCATAAATACCATCTTGAAACCCTTGATGTTTTCGAACGTAAACAGTTTTTCCTAATTTGTTTTTATATAATTAGCTGATATGTAGAAACTTGTTGAGTATTCTTTTCCAGATGCTGGGACTTTTGCTTTTGGTTATCTTCTCAGTTTGAAATCCAAATACATATACCACTGATTTTGAGATAGCCCCTATGTATTTCATACTCAATGGGGAAATATTTTGCCATGTCAAACATTTGCTCAGATATGAGTCAACTTTTTATTCTTCGTATTTTGTAATTACGCAAGTGACACATCATTATTAGAGGAAAAGTTAAGGCAAAAATATATCAAATTCACACATTTGCAGACTTCTCCCTGTGCAAATAAATATTCAAAAACAAAAAATTAATCATTCTTTCGTGTTCTTTACCTGTGCACTCCACTGATGTATTATAAACATTTTTCCCTATCAATAAATTTAGATTCCCAACTTGCACATGTTTTAGCAACGACCTCACAATATTTATCCTGAGAAAAATACAGAAAACCATACTGAAAATTGTCACATGTTGATTATAGTTGCACGGTGTCCTTAGTAACAGCAGGTCTTATTTAATATCTATTAAGTTCACGATCTTAAAATTGCTCAATAGTCAATACCCATGTGTGTTTGCTTTATTACAGTCTCAAATAAGAAAGCAGCTCGATCAAAGGGAAGGCACAATCCGGTCTCGGTCATTCATCTTTAAGTAGACCTTTTCTGACCCAGGACGCCCTGACCCAGGAGCAGGGTGGCATGGTCCCTGACGCTGTGACCCGCAGGAAAGCTGACTGAGGACTTTTCTTTTCAAAACAAATAAAAGCAGATGCGGATTTGGACCTTTGAGAACCCATCACATTTGCAGACTCTCGGGTCACTGCTTGTCCTTCAAGATATTGTCGTCTCCTGGAGAAGACCAAAGTGTCACCGATCTGATGGAAACCGATGAGACCACCAGCCCAGGCATGCTCGCTCTTAGAGCGCACCAGAGAAGATCAAGGGTTTTTGTTTTCCCTCACTGCGGTCCCCAAGCTGGTTGACATTACTTGCCTGGAGTCCCATTCTGCATCCCCGTCAGCCCATCGACATCCGGGTCTTGCTGTCCACCGGGAAGGGAACAGCTGCGTCCTCTGACTGCTTCTACAGAAAGTATATGGAAATAGCAAACACCAAAGACTGGGGGTGGGGGTGCGTTGTTTTTGCTTTTTTTTTTTTAATACAGAAAACAAAACAATTTCCAAAACTAAAATGGGAAATGTTCGCGGTTATTTTCCCTTCGTTAAAGGCTCAGAAATCTAGTGGATCCTGCCTTCCCTTCTAATAATAAGCCTGTGAGAACTAAATGTCCTGTAGGACGTCAGGTAGGATGATAAAGATAAAGGAAGGTAAAGCCTAAAAAACATCTCTTAATCATTTTGGGGAGGGGGAAACATTTTAAAGAGTAAGAAAACAAAGTGAGGGAAGGGAATAAAATAGTAGGTAACTTGGAGTTTAATAATAGTAATTGGCATGATTATTATCACTATAACAATAATAGAGCACTTGGAAGCACCAAGTTGTCTGCATCCAACATTTCTGCACACAGACGGAGAGACTTCTCAAGCAGAGAAGAATGCGCTATGCCAATCTCGCCCCCCGGGTGAGCTGTCCCTGTTGGCCCAGGGGAAGTAAGATTCCCCTTGCACTGAGATCGCCGAGCACCCTGAGCCCTTCTTCAGGAGCAACTTCTGTTGCCGGTTGAAGGAGCAACACTAAATCCACGTGAAATATATGATGATGTGTTACACCGCATTTTCAAGCTAGAATAAGGGGGTTGAAATCGGGAAACAAGATGCTGGCATCCAGAACTCATAGATTCTAACCCCTTCCCTTATCTAATTATTAATACTGCTTTTTTAGGTAAGATGTTTGAAGGGAGATAAAAGTGGAGACCCCAAAATAAAAAAGAGTATGGTGCAAAGCTCTGATACAACACTGCTTTTGCAGTCCAAGTGCATACCTTGATAAGTAAGTTTCTTCTGTTATTTAAACATCCAGGACTCAGAAGTTATATTACATTTTTGTGTATTTCAACAAGGCTTTTAATGTATTTTGTTTTGTGTGTATCATATGAGATAAAGCAAATGTCAAGTTAAAATGTATTCTGTCAGGTTCACCAAGTAAGGAGTTGCAAATGAATCCTCAGAGATGTGAGGCTTAGGTTTTGTTTTCTTAGAACCAAGAGTTTTTCTTTGTGTAGGTAATACCGTTCTTAACCTTTTGTAAAATATGTCATGTTTATTTATATTCTTCGGTTAAGTTTATTAAAAAGAGCATTTTGCTGTGCCTGTAATATTTTGCTATTAAAATACATTTTTAATATCTGTAATTTAAAAAGAAATACGACTGATTAATGTCATAAATGGCCATGAAGAACCCACTTCCGTTAGAGATAGTGCCGGTCCTGAGGGAGTTCTTAGTTAAATAAGGAAAAGATAACAAATACATACATGATAACATATGGAAGTAAGACAAATTCTGCCCGTGAGGCACACAAAGCTCTATGATGGAGGGTACACCTCAGCAGGGATAGAGTCATTTTTGGAGGAGTTCTGACATGAAGAGGTCAAGCTAACCTATAAGACAACATAACATATACTACGTAAGTCACTGAAACTGCCTCTGCCTAGGAAGAGAGTAAGCTGGAAGCAATACCACACTTCTGGAAGGGTCTCGGAGCTTAGTGTCACCATCAAGGACTTGAAGGATGTAGGGCTGGTGACCCCCACCACATCCTCATGCAGCCCACCTATTTGGCCTGTGTAGAAAACAGATGGATCTTAGAGAACTGACCGTGGATTATCAATCAGGTGGTGACTACACTGCAGCTACAGTTCTAGATGTGGTTCCATTGCTTGAGGAGGTTAACACAGCCCCTGGTCCCTGACATGCAACTGTTGATCTGGCAAATGTTTTTTGCTGTTAGTAAAGACTACCAGAAGCAGCTGGCCTTATCTGGCAAGGCCAGCGATCCACCTTTCGCTGTCCTACCTCAAGAGGTTTATCCTACTTCAGTTCGGCCCTATGCCATCATTTCGTCCCCACCGCCCTTGACCTTGATCACATTTCTCCTAAGACATTGCATGGGTCCACTGCGTTGATGACATTATACGGATCAGGCCTAAGGAGCAAGTAGCAGCAACTGTTCTAGACTTAGTGGTGAGACATTTGTCTGAGGGTGGGAAATAAATTCAGCAAAAACTCGGGAGCTTTCCACCTCACTGGAATTTTAGGGCTCCGGTGGTATGGGACAGCTCGAGAGTGCTTTTCTGAGGTGAAGGCCAACTTGCTGCATCAGGCCCCTTTCACAGCCAAAAAAGAGGCACAACACCTAAAGGGCCTCTTTGGATTTTGGAGGCAATAGATTTCTCATATTGCTCATGGAATTTGTTGGTTTTACCATGTTCCCCATCATCCTGAAGCAGCAGGCCCGATAGAATGGCGGAATGGACTTTTGAAGACTCAGTTACAGCACTCCCTGGGGTGGGAGGCAGTACCTAGCTGGGCTGGGGCGGTGTCCCCAAGTTCTTAGGCTGTGCTAGTCTAGAGGTTCTTGTTCCAAAGGGAGGAATGCTCCCACCAGGAGACACACCAATGATCTATTCAACGGGACATTAAGACTGCTACCAGCTACTTTGGGCTCCTGTCTCTGATACAACAGGTAAGGAAGGGAATGGCTGTACCGGCCGGGGTGACCGATCCGAATTACCAGGGGGGAACGGGGCTGGGACTGCACCACGGAGGGAAGAGTACGTTCACAACACAGCACGACCTCTAGGGGATCTCAGTGCCACCGAGTCCTGTGACTAAAGTCAATGGAAAACTACAGTTCAGTTAAGGATTGGATTCTTCAGGAATAAAGGTTTGGGTCACCCCACAGGCAGAGCCGTGACCAGCTGACGTGCTCGCTGAGGGCAGAGGGAGTATGGAATGGGTAATGGAAGGCAGTTATAATCATCAGCTACAGCTACATACTCAGTTGAGAAACAAGGCCTGTGATTATTACACTTCTTCCTTGTTTTGTGTGTACATAACAAATATGTATTATAAATACACACATACTAAGAAAATTTTTTTCTTCCCTCTTGTATCCTCTTATCATCTAACATAAGATGTATTAAATGTGGTTAACCTTACATCACAGCATTTAAACTGTAATATACAAAGGAGAAAAGTGAACATCGCCCAAGAACTTTGCATCCTCTTCTGCAGAGAGTGAACATGTTCTCTGTATGTGGGTTAGTTGTTTGATGACAGAAATACAACTTGGTTACTGACTTTATTTGGAGGCTAAGTGTGCTTTAGGAAGATGTCTTATGATGCCAAGCTGACAAGGGTAGACTGTGAAGGTTAGTTCTAGGTGTCAACTTAGCAAGGCTGCAGTCCCCCATTATTCAATAGACCATGAATCTACATGTTGCTTTGTATTCTGTAGGTGTGCTTAACGTCCATCTACAATCCACTAAATCTAAGTAAGAGATTATCCTCCGTAATATGAGCAGGCCTCATCCAGTCAGTTGAAAGGCCGGCCTTAAGAGCAAAACTGAGGTTTCCAGGAGGAAATCGGGTCTTCTGCCTGAAGACTGCAGCTCAGCTCCCGCCTGAGGTTGCCCAGCCTTCTGGCCCAGCCTCCTGGCCGGGGTGACTGATAACCCCGGCCTTCACAATCACATAACCCAGTGAAATACATTTCATACACATCTATCCTCCTGCTTCTGTTTCTTTGGCAGTCCCTGACTGATATGATTTCCCTCTCCAAATACCCCATCACCATACGATTTTGTTTGCTGGAATATTTTATGATTTTTGAAGTGAAAAATTCAAAAACCACCAATGCAGTTTACAGTGAAAAGGCTCATTTCTGGGATCCCTGTGTCCCAGGTACCTGGCTTCACTCCTTGGAGGTTACCAGTGTTACCAGGTCCTTCTCTACTATATACAATCAAACATGAATGTACACGTGTATTTTTTCTTATATATAAACTACAGCACACCATGCAATTTCACACCATGCTTTTCTCATCGAACATCATGTCTTGGATTTCTATGTCAGTAACTAAAGCATTTCTCCATTCTTTTTCCCATTGGGCAAACGCAGTAATTTATTTAACCAGTCCTTTATGATTAGGGTGACTAAGTAATTCCTTATCTAAAGTGGGACACCTGAGAGTTGAAAGGAGCATTCATAGGGGCGCCTGGGTGGCTCAGTCAGCTGAGTGACCCACTCTCGGTTTTGGCTCAGGTCACGGTTGTGGAGCCCACCGCGGGCTTGGCAGAGAGTCGGTTTGGGATTCTTTCCCCTCCTACTCCTTCCCCCTCTAGTTCTCCCCTCTCTAAAATACATAAAAATCTTAAAAAAAGAAAAAAAAAGGAGTATTAATAATTACACAAAAAATAGCAGGTATAACCTGGTACTGTTAGGAAGCACAGAACATAAGGCTTACCCTATCCATGATGGGATATTTAGGTTGTTTCCACTCCTTTGATATCACCAAGTTGCAATGAATACAGACCTACAAATATATAATTTTGCACATGTCCATTTGTATCAGTAGAAATTTCTAGAAGTGGAATTGCTGGGTGTGATAACTAATTTTTTATCAACATGACTGGCCACAGGGTGCCCAAATAAACATTATTTCGTGTCTGTGAGGATGTTCTCCTATCATTCGACCTGTGGACTAAGTGGATTGCCCTCTGCAGTAGGGGTGGGCATCATCCAATCTACTGAAAGCCCAAATAAAACAAAAGCTGGGGCAAGAAGGAATCTGCCACTTTTGCTTGCCCAAGAGTTGGGACATCTTATCTCAACTGCCCTCAGTGGGATTCACACCATTGGCTCCCCTGGTTCTCTGGCTTGCAGATGGCAGCCCATGGCAGTTCTCGGCTTCCAGCAATTATGAGAGCCAATTCCTCACAGTAAGGCTTTTATATTTGTGTAACATTTATATTTACACGTGATAAAAAAATGTGTATCCTCCTGGTTCTGTTTCCCTGGGGAATCCGAATACCCTAGGCCAAAGTTATGTGCATTTGGAAGTTTCACAGAGATTGCCAAACAGTCCTATATAAAGGGTATATAACAATATGCACTTCTACCAGCAAGGCTAAAAAATGCCTGTCCTACTTACTGAATAATCCTTTTCCCACTGACTTATGTCCTCCTCAAAATGTTGTAAGTCCTCATGTATGTACTAAAGTCTGTTTCTGGGTTAGTCTGTTCCACTGATCTGTCTACTAATTGTACACCTATCAAGTTTATACTACCTTTTAAAAGTAGTTCATCAGGATGCCTGGGTGGCTCAGTCGGTTAAGCATCTGCCTTCGGCTCAGGTCATGATCCCAGAGTCCTGGGATCGAGTCCCGCATCGGGCTCCCTGCTCCGCTGGAAGCCTGCTTCTCCCTCTCCCGCTCCCCCTGCTTGTGTTCCTGCTCTCGCTATCTGACAAATAAAATCTTTAAAAAAAAAAAAATAGTTCATCTAGTTTTACATTAGCTTTGAAAACAGTTCTTAGTGATTTTCATCTACTTACTTTTCCAGATAGGACTGTTGAGCAATTTATCTATCTTCTTCAAACAGAAATTTCAATAGTAGCAGTATTCACCATGCAAAGGTAGTGTTCACCATGCAAAGGTTAAACGTATCTCCATTTATGACAGTTTCCTTTCCTGGGATTTTTTAGGCATACGATTATTGTTACCTGAAATTAAAGTTCTACATTGCACATTAGCAACAATCTCCTGGACACTGTTCAGTAATAATCCAGACAATAGGAATTCTAGATTTGATTTTATTTGGGGGATAATTCTAGGTTGTAACGGGCGCAGCTTGTGCGTTATTAGGTTTTACGAACTATTTCTAGCTCCCTGCGGGTCAAACATGCCCTCTTGCCTCTATGTCCACATAAAGGCTGTTGCTCTTGCCCAATTTCAATGCCCCCCCCCCCTTCTGGGTTTCTAGAGCTTTTATCACAGCACTTCCTATACCTGTTTTTATTTACCGAGCTCTAAATTCTTTAAAGGAAGATACCACAATTTAGTTTCATATTTGTATAGAAAGAGGAAGTGGGCAGAGGGGAAGAGGAGGAGGGAGGGAAGGAGAAGCAAACAAGTGGACACCCGTGCTGGCTGACTCCTCACTGCACAGATCCAGGGAGAGCACTCACATGCTGCACATGAAAGGCTCCCCTGGAGCACAGAAACAGGATGTGAACTGTCCTCCTTAGAGTTCCGCAATGTGGCAGCTCTGGCACATGGCACACACCAGGTGTTCAACGCACGTGCACTGAACTCCACCAGTGACAAACTCTGATTGTCAAAGAACCTGGGAGAAAACCAACAACTCTGAATGATGGACTGCCCTCCTAAATATAAAGGGCATATTCTAGAACCAAGATACTTCTTTTGTAGAGATTAAATGAGGCTCATGGATGAGGTCTGCATTCCAACTGACGCTAGGTAAAACAGTCTCCAAACTAATATCTATAAGCAACACTCACTGCTTATTCATGTAGTTGAAAGAGTGACTTCACTTAATTATATTCTTTAAACTTTCGAAAGAAGCCAGAAAAGAAACCTATTTAGTGCTCAAACTATACTTTAAAAAATACTATTTTATTTATACTCATGTATGAAAAAAAAAATGGCTGTACGACCATGTTTACATACATACCGATATTGGAAGCAGAATCCAATCAAGAATCACATCTAAATTTTATAAAGAACACACAAACATTAAAACACTGATTGGTTATAGAAAGCAGAGTGGAGAAAAAAAAAAACCATTAGCTATCATTTCAATTTCATTAAAGATCAGCACCCTCTGAGAATAATCAAGTCAATTAGTAATATCATCTATATTGCAAAATAATATATACATAGAAAAGTTAGTGATTGTACTGATTTTATTACTTTTACTAAGCCATTTTATCTTCCTCACACTCAATGCAAAGAAATAAAATATAAAGAAAAATATGTCCTCATTATTATTCACAATAAAAAGGGTCTGCTTAATTCTGCAGGCCTGGGCATACTATATAATAGGGAGCACTTAATGGCTCAAGTGGATCAAAGTACCATTTTGGTTCTGACCCACTGAATAGTATCTCATGCATATTTGTTACTGGACTAACTCCATGGGAGCTGTGATGTACTGAACCATCTCTGTGGTATCCCCAGATCTCACTACATCAAGAAAAGACCCTAAACAAGAAAAGATAACAATCAATCTGTCCATAAATTATATCTATGGGCTCCTTCTTTAGTGTCAGGTGGGAAAAGGGGCCCTTTCTTGAGTACATGGATACAAGGACTGTTGTGGTCTAAAGATTGCTGGATTGATATCTTGTCTGTTATAATGGAAACAAAGTGTACATCAAAACCACTGCCAGATTAAGAAACTTCCACAACTTGTCTCAATTCTTCAAATAATGGAGCAAGTTCCTTTTCCAGGCTGACAATGAGTCCTAAAACAGAGAGTAAGAAAATTAGAACATCAGAAAAATGTTCCTGAAAAAGTCTCTGACTTAGATCTCCTCCTGTCAAAATTTAGTTACTAAAAAGTAAACAAGATCTTTACTCCCCCAAAATAAAGCAAATTACTATAATTCTAACTAATTAAAAGCTCTTTTCATTATGAAGTTTATTTTCATCATCTACTATTAAAGTAAGTGAAAAATATTTATATGTATTAGAAGATATAAAATGAATTATATGCACTATAATTTTGTTAGTTTTGAAAGGAAAACTTTAATTTATACTTTATTGTTTCAAAATCTGTACTGAGGGCGCCTGGGAGGCTCAGCTGGTGAAGTGACTGCCTTCAGCTCAGGTCATGATCCTGGGGTCCTGGGACTGAGCCCTGCACTGGGGTCCCTGCTCAGCAGGGAGTCTGCTTCTCCCTCTCCCTGCCACTCCCCCTGCTTGTGCTCTCTCTCTGTCAAATAAATAAATAAAATCTTAAAAAAAAAAACAACCAAAAAAACAAAAACAAAATCTGTACTGATTCAGAAATGATACAAGATTTTTACTTAAAAAAAGGTACATTTTTCCTGAACAAATTTTAATGGACTTTATCAAAATAGAGGTAGACCACCTGCTTCAACCTTGAGCAAAGAAATATTATAAATTTATTTTATAAATTCGGTGAAGCTAAAGCATAAATGGGTATTTCATGTGAAAAAATTAATTTTAAAGATGAATGGTAGAAGTATAAAACATACACTTCCATGTTTAAAATTCAGTGCTGACGTACTGCATGGAGCACTGGGTGTTATACGCAAACAATGAATCATGGAACACTACATCAAAAACTAATGGTGTAATGTATGGTGATTAACATAACAAAACAAAATAAAATAAAAAAGAAATTAAAAAAAATAAAATTCAGTGCTGAATCTGGGAGACAAAGTGGTCTAGAAATGAGCATATTTAGCTTCTCCTTAGCTTACCAGAGTGAAAGCTTATAGATCTTATATAATATATAATAAGATATAATCTTATATATCTTAGTTTGTTTTATGTTCAAAGATCTTCCTCTATTTCACAGTATATTAAAAGCATCTGGGATCCTCAAAAAAATGTTCTAGATACTAAAAATAATTCTGTACATTATCAAAATTTATAACAACTGATGATTTAGTACATGATGGTGATTTATCACAATTGAGGTTTAATATACTTTAAATATCAACACCACTACTATCCTATATAATTTACAAAGTGTTTTCACATAGAGCATTTTACAGCTTCAAAACACTAATGGAAGAAACCTTCTAGATCATCAAATCTAAACCCCTCATTTTAAAGATGAGGAATCTAAAGACAGGTTTCAGTGACATAACTGGAAACTGACTTGCTCAAACAACTTGGAAAGAAAAAAACAGAAAAAGAATGCATAACAGTTCTAAATGGCAGCCAAATCTAAAGAAGACAAGACTTAAAAAAAAAATCCCACTTTATCCAAAAGGGAGTACATAAATTACAGAACACAGTCATTGATTTAAACATAAATATCCAGTGAAAGCTACTGGATAAAATGGGATCTTACGATCTGCTACAGAAAGTACAGCATCCTGACATTTGTTCTCAAATTCTTCAACCCTCAGGAAGAACACATCTAAGTTCATCCTAAGTCCCGCTCTTAGAATTTTCAATCACATTAATCTTGCCCACTATCACTGAAGATTTTACAAACTCTAACAGATGGGTCTACATAGAATTGAACTCATCCTGGGCGCCTGGGTGGCTAAGTCGTTAAGTGTCTGCTTTCGGCTCAGGTCACGATCCCAGGGTCCTGGGATCGAGCCCCACATCAGGCTCCCTGCTCCAAGGGAAGCCTGCTTCTCCCTCTCCCACTCGCCCTGCTTGTGTTCCTGCTCTCTCTCTCTCTGTCAAATAAATAAATAAAATCTTAAAAAAAAAAAAAAAAAAGAATTGAACTCATCCTTGACCATTTCATGTGTTTGGTTATCTTCTCCACTCTTTTTGTGTTTTCTTAAGCTGTTTTAATGTGAACAAGATGTAGCATTCAAGGGGTGAAGATAATTTAGATTTTCCTTTCTATCTTAAACGGTCACTTACCCACAAAATGCCTCATTTGAACTAGAAAATAACCCCACGAGCCAGAGAAAGCAGACACTGGCTCCACTGTGCAGCTAGGGAACACAGACTGCACAGACGTTACTCTTCTGGAGACCAGGGCCTAGATGGTGGAGCTGGGCCACTAAGTCAGCTTTTCGCACTCTAAATCTACTGTCCCTAGCATATTAGACTGTATGGGGTTACAAGAAATTAAAAGCTGTATCTAAGGTAGTTAAAACACACCTGTATTGGCACTGCTGCTGGCTATGAAACTCACCACCAAAGGCAAACGATTGAATTGAACCACCTAAAAAGAAAGTATGATTTAAATAATGTTATTCAAATGAAATATCTCAATCTTTCCAAAACTTTTATGTAAATGGCCAATGTGTAAGATACTACCTACCATCATGTAATATGAAAGAGCTAAAAATAAGTATTTGCGTACAAGAGACTTACTGAGTATCTCTTAGAGACGTGATCATTACTCAGCCTGCACAGCTCAAGGCGGGGCTATGTTATCTTCACCTCTTTAGCTCCCAAAGCCCAGCGGTGTGTCAATTATTACATGGTAGGCGCTCCAGAAACACTTGTTAATTAAATTAAATGGCTGAAGTCAGTATGTCTCATTCCAGTAGGTCTACCTCCATGATTTTCCTGCTTCCTGTGTACCACTATTAATTTAAATTTAAGTTAACTTCAAATCAACTATCGTTTTAAAGAACTTAGCTTCAAACTAATCCCTATCGATGAAATTAAAGGTCAAAAGCATTGGTTATCTTTTGCCCAATACACATGAAAGTTTGAGCTTTTAAAATAAAAACGTCACTTGTGTAACATCAGCAGTACAGGACTCAAACTCTGGGAAACACTGCTCTAAAGCAGAGGCCAGCAATTTATTCTAGACAAGAAAATGCAGCCAGAGATTAAGAGGTACATAGCAATGAAATTCTTTCATAATAACTCACTCATGATATATATCTTCCAAACCAAATGAAGGAATTAGCAGCAATAACAAATTTCAATAACTTATCATTTAACCATCAAGGGAAATTTTTTATCTGTCACAACAAAAAAAGTGTGTTATTTGAGAAATCACATTTATTAAGCTAAGGGCACCATCTACTGGAGGTAATAGTGACCTGACTTCCCTTTTTAGGATAATGTATTTTATTAATAAATCTTTTAATTACTTTTCCACATTAATTAACTCCTGGTATAAAACGTGAAGACAATTACTACAATTCAACACAACCAATTTGAAGGCTAAGATTTTAAAATGCCATCCACACTTTAAAACTAAAATTTAGAATAACAACATAAGCTATTTTATATAGAAGACATATTAATAATAGGTGAAAGTAACCATTCAATAATTATGAACCTACCTGGTAGGTGTTATAGTAACAGATGATACTTTTATTTTTTGAAAGTCCAAGTTTGCTCCCTTGGTCTGTTGCAAGGGCAAAAGTAGATAAGAAACCAGGTCTCAAAGCATGTTCTGGGGCATTATCATTGGCCACTGGAAATACAAATGACTTAAATAAAAATCATGCAGTGGATATGATAAAGTTTAACTGCACTTTTTTTTTTTTTTTAAGATTTTATTTATTTATTCATGAGAGACAGAGAGAGAGAGAGAGAGAGAGGCAGAGGGAGAAGCAGGCTCCCAAGGAGCAGGGAGCCCGATGCGGGACTCGATCCCAGGACCCTGGGATCATGACCTAAGCCGAAGGCAGACGCTTAACCATCTGAGCCACCCAGGCGCCCTGCACTTTTTTTTTTTAACATAAATCAGTAAAAATATTGAGCACAAGGGTTATTATGCTTCACAATACTGAAAATCTTATCACTAATTGGGTCTTGTCAATTTAGATGAGAAAAACTGCTCAATCAGAAACTGGGTGATCATAACTAAGGGAAGAAATACTGATTCTCACAACTTTTTTTAAAGAATACTAAACATTTATATTTTCTTAATATCTACTTTAAAACAAATTAATCAGTATGTTTAATAAACTGAATATTCTGGTTAACTGAGAGCCAAGCTAGAATAAAATCATGAAAAAAACTTCCAGAAAACGTTTGCTCTCATAAAACCTACAGCAGTATCACTTATAGATATTAATAATTTTGCAGCTGGCTGTCTGTTTTAAGTCTCTTTCACTCATTAAAAGGCCTGAATGGAGTTAGTTGTACCGACAGCTTTAACACAGAGATCCTAAGAAAGAACATTAGAGCTGGAGATTATTTTAATTTTGTTCAAAGCCCTCATTACAGAACTGAGTAAATGCAAAAAGGCAGGCGACTTACTTGCCTATGGCCATCTATGTTTTATGGTGGGTGAGAACGCACACTGAACCTCACAGATAATGGGTTCTATTATTATCTTGTCACTGACTCATGTGCAACTTTGCACTAACAATGTATTCTTTGCACTTGACCATCTTTGTTTACAAAATGAAAGAATTAAATTAGGTCATTTCTAAACTTCCTTTCAATTCTAAGGTCTAAAATTATCTGACATATATGATAACCTGAGGTGTAAAATAAACTGTAAACAAAGTGTAAAGAAAATCATTTAATCTTTCTTTGGTAAAGCTATTACAGCGTCCCTATAGAACTACGAACATCCACGTGATGACATCTTAAGACACAAGCAGTAAAAATGGTCTTAATACACACTGACTCAGTGACATCATATATACTTAAAAAAGACAAAAGCTGAGGGGCACCTGGGCGGTTCAGTCGGCTAAGCGACCAACTCTTGATTTTGGCTCACGTCATGACCTCAGGGCCCTGAGACAGAGCCCCACACTGGGACTGGGCTCTGGCTCGAGCCAGAGTCGGCTTGTCCCTCCCCCTCCCCCTGCTGGCCTGCACACCTGTACATGCACTCTCTCTCTCAAATAAATAACTCAATTCTTTAAAAAAAAAAAAAGCTGAAAACCAGGCAAAAATTTTTTCCTTTTTTTAGGTTAACAAGCTCTTCTTTAGGTAAAAAAAGTCTTGTTAGAGTCTGGGTAACTAAAGTAATTGTGAAGTTAAAAGTTTAAAAAATATCTTATCTCCAGTAAAGAAGGAGAAAATCAATAAAGATTCAACAAAACAATCAATATATGTTAATTCAAACGTATGGAAGTTTATCGCCAAACCACTAGCAGTACTGATTAAGAAACAGACATCGGGGGAAGTCTGTGTGTATAATATATGTAGCTGCATACAGGCCCAGTCTCAGCACTGACACTTACTAATGTCTTTCATGGAACACTGGGCTTGTGATAAATCAGGTTTAAACTCTCGACGGTCACACAATCCATTTAACATGTAGTAAGTTATAAGCTCCAATCCAGTCTTCAACATACAAAAGCAAACATCTCCCCCCAAACTAAGACCATCTCCTGGATTTATTAAAACAGCTTTTATACGCTTGCGTTCTGCACTACTCAGACCTAAACACGTTTTTATTCAAAAGCAAACATGACACTGGCATACAGGCACTCAGTTTTACCTTTAATAACGGGGACTCCATCTCTGTCTGACACAACAATAGCATGGAGCCCTTCAACACTAGAAAGGAAAAAGTTAAAATATTATGAAACATTTCATTTTCTCAAAATATGCACCTCAAAGTCATTCTGGGGATTTTCATATATATTTCTGAAAAACTATGTCAACTCAGTTACTGACCTCATAAGTCCCTAGATGTCTGCCAAAACTTCCAGAAATTGAATAAATGTGTGTATTACTGACATGCTTATAATCTTTGCAAATTTATACAATTTACTGATAAAGGTCTAAAACACAGATAATTCTCCATTATAGTTGCTAATTGTTTTTCCATTATTTATGAAAGTATGACAGGTTAACAGCAGAAGCTACAGTGACTGGTATCAAGTGCCATCAAGGTATCTGTGGGTTATGAGCGCCTATAAAAGGGGGGGTTGATTTAGACAAGTGGGTCAGGGAAGGCTAGTGACAGCTAAGCTGAGATGTTATGGCACTGGTTGAGAGAAGAGGGGCAGAAAGATTGTTCTAGCCTGAAGGAACACAATGGAAAGAATGAAGGTCATGTAGCAATCTTTTCAGCTATGCCTAAGAAGCAGTAAGGGGAATGGTCAAGACTATAACCATCTAGTCCAGTTTAGGCTCTCCTACATTTACTATTTACACTACCCTTGGGCCAGTTATGAAACCTCTGTTAGCCTCCGTTAACAATATGAAAATGGGAATAATTGTACCTATGTAACTACTGTAAAATTTAATAAAATAATGCATGTAAAGGCGAGGTTGGTACATAGCTAAAATTCAAAAATATTAATTATTACTAATTAGCATCAGAGTGTCATCTGCGCACACTGACAATTTATTAGTGCAGTTTAAATATTAACTCATTAGAGAATTCCTAGAGCACAAAACTAAAGTGCTAAAAATTAGAATGGGAAAACATTCTCAAATTTTCAGCCCCATGATCTTGTAACATCCAAGATTGCTACTTAGAAATATGTTCAACGTTCCTACTATAACCCAGATTATCCATTCCTTATTGTCTTAACCTTAACGTTTTAAGTTAGAAATGAGGAAAGTCATATTAAGATACTGAAATTAAATTTTAAAATCCCAGTGGCAAAAACTTTTAAGTTAGAGAAGTATTATTAAATTTTGAGAAAATGTTATAAAAACTACATTTATGAACCTCACATTAAAAGTAAGAATGATGAAATAACCTGTATAAACATTTACTGGTATTATTTTCTATTATCATTCAATCCTGGAATTATCTATAAATTAAAATGTGCTCTGTAAGGTTAATGTATAAAACAAATTCTTCTTAGTTAAAAACTAGGTTATATAAAAGTATATCCTACCGATACTTGCACACACAATACTCTGTACAGTTATCAACAGGAAGAAAGGGCTTAGGATCATGTGTTTTGTTTTAGTTTGGTTTTTTCCCCCATAATGACCAAGGCCAGTTTGATTCAGACTCATTCATGACTTTTTCTTGAAAGTAGGCATATTGTATCCCAAAAGCTAAAGGAATGAAGAAATAATATTGAACACTCACAAAGAAAAGTAGTAAAATGAACATTTTGATTTGTTGCTAGATGTATGTAAAATGAAGGGATTTGGACGAAGGCAGCTTGGCTTCAGAGCTATACCCAGAGCTATACTCTCAAGTCAGTTAATGGAATATGTTTTTGTTCATTTTTAAATTCCCTGCTAAATACAGTTCTTGAGTTTGTATTTTTAAGTCTAGTTGTGACCCAAAGCAAGCTCAGGCTTTAATAATCACAACTTTTTGTGTTTTAAAATAACCAAATGTTTCATTATTATATGTATAAAATGAAGTATGATGTCTGATTACAAATGCAACATTTGCTTTTTTGGAATAAAAGTGTTTGTTTTATTAAGCTTAAGGTTTAGATGTCTGCAGAGTATTTCATAACATTAACTTCCTTCTAGAAGTGCAGTGTACCTATTAATGCATCATGCTTATTTTCAATCGTTAGTAAAATCTACTCATGTTATTTTTTGTTCACTCTGTGTAGAATTGGAAACACCTTTTATATTTGTGACCTAATTTCTTTAAGTGGGTATTTTAAGTATGTGAGTAATCTTTCTACTTTGTTGGGCATTGATCTCTGTGAATCCATTAAAAAGAAAGTCTTTATTTCTGCCTCCTCTTTTGGTGCATTAGTTGGCACTTAAGTTAACTATCTAATGCACCAAAAGAGGAGGCAGAAATAAAGACTTTCTTCCACCATAGAAAGATTTTCATCACACTTTTACAAATGCCCTTTTTACAAATATCAACTATGCTTCTGCTCCTCTACTTTGTTGCTAGTGTGGTATTTCCCTCCAATCCTACTGGTCTTCAATCTGCTAAACCTCCAACAAGGCAGATACAGAGAAACACAGAAAGCCTTTACTTTGTACAGTTCCAATACGGACACATTTTAGTTCTCACAGCTGAATTAAATAACACCACTCCTCCTGACAGCATGGCTCAAATTTCAGGAAGTATGGTATATTAAGTGAGTAACTGCATACAGTACAAACCTCACTAACTCTTCACACAAATCACCATATGAGTAACTTTGTAAATGACAGATCGCTCTGTGTCAGGAACCAGCCACATCACTTCTTTCAAAGTGTGTTGGTGACTGGTCACCGAGCATCTGTTCCTCAGGGTATGCAGGGACAGTCAAGTACACAGTGTTATCTCCTTGTCTTCCAATGATAAATAAAGCATATGACATTAAAAAGAAAAACAGAACTGAAATAGGGAACTGGCTAATCAAGATGAAATAGAGCAAAGGAAGGAAAGGTGACAATGCTGGAAGTGAAATTCAAATAGAAAGTAAACACTTAGAGAAGAAATAACTGGCCGAAAGCATGTGGACACTTTCGCTGTTGTGCACAAGATGTGCAGCCAGAGGAAGTTTGCGCAAGTGCACTCACTGACAGAAATTAGGCAAGTGGTTGGGATGAAGAGGATGAAGATATCCCACGGGAAGTGACGTGGGCAAAAAACCTCACACGACTCGACAGTACAAAGGACAAAATGGCGGAAGCTGATCCAAACTTAGGAAGGAGTGTGTGCCAATTTGAAGGCACAGAAAAGATGCCTGCTCCTTAGCTTAAGGTTATACCTTTGGTATTATTTCACCGTATCTGCAAACAAGCAGGCACTGTTCCAACTACACTCGAGAAGTTTTCTACAAAGAAAGGAACACTAGTACTCAGTATTTCCACTGTTTTTAAATTGCAGTGTATTAAACAAATACTGCTTTTAGCATCTGTTTCCATTCCCTCAAATAGAACCAACAAAAGAGGTTTTAAGGTTTTGACAAAATTTTCGAAAGATCACAAAACAACTGTCATTTTTCCCAGGGATTACTAAAATTGCTTTGGATGGTTTCAGCGTGTACAGTCATTTTTACGGCCCTGCACTACTGTGCAAAGCTAGGACTGCCTGCTCATCACTAGGCTGAGAACAGAATCAGTGTTCTAGTTTGCACTAGGAGGAAGAGAGTAAAAATGAATTTAAGTATTACATTAACATGAAACCAAAGGTAACAATTACTTAATGCTTCAATATCTTCTTCCTGAATATAACAGTATTTTCTTCCTGAATTACGGACAAATATACATATATCAAACCAAGGAGATAATACCATTAATTTCTACTGGTTTGTAGTCAGGGTAAAGGCACAAGTCAATAGGCAAACCACATCAAACAATTCAGGCAAAAATCCAAACAAGAGATTTTTTTTTCTTTTTCTTCTTTTTACCTACCTACAGAAATAAACTGACACCCAAAACCTTTTTAAATTCACACCCCTGGATAATAAAAAAGAAGTAAAAAAAAAAAAAAAAGGATCTCACCATACATCCTGCTACATTACACCTCAAAGATTATTCAGTTATGCTGGAATGTGAAAATGGATGTCTCAAGTTGTATTCCTCTCTCTCCTGTCCTTAACTCTAAGGTATTAACTTTACACTAAACTAAATGTGAATTTTAATACAACTAAAGTGACAAAGTCCTTTGAACCACAAAAATATCTAAAAGGAAGTTTGCTGTCCTTCACACAGAGCCTAATTGATAATGAAGCGTCAAATGGACTGGGTGCAGGCAAAAGAAGCCTTGTGATTTTTCCAAGTATGGATTGCTGTCTACATACAGCATTTTTGGGTTATGCAGACTCCGCCATTAGGTCTTAAAATACTAAAGGAAAGGAAAGTTCTAGGGTTTTTCCCCTTAAAATTGCTCTAACTTCTTCGAAGTATAATTCAGTAAAAACTGCTATGTTAGTATATTTGAAAAAACTCTAAAGTGCCAAGAAATACGGGTTCTAACCCTCTGGCATTCACGAGCTGTTTCACCTCAGACAACAAGTCATATACAATTTCTCTAGGCCTGATATTATTTATCTGCAAATTCAAAGGACATTTCTTGTGCTGCCTAGCGTTATTTGAAAATGCTAAATAACAATATACACATACTATTAGTCTAAAATAAATAGAAACAAAATGTTACATAAAATCAACATATATAATGCAGAATTTATTTAATAATAAATTAGTAATTTTTTACCTTGGTAACTTTTTATACAGGAATCGCTTTAGGTCCTGAAAGAGAATATTAAAAAAATCATATTATAACAATATGCCTTGTACTGGTTATCTAGATAGTCCTATCCACATTTCAGGTACTTTAAATCATCACTCATAATCTTTCTTGCTCGTCTTTTTTTCCTTCTTGATACTAGTTGTGTGACTTGGAACAAGTTATTTAACCTTTTTCTCTAAGCCCCAGTTTCGTTATTTGTTGAGAAGGGATAACCACAGAATCTATGTCATAAGACCACTGTTAAAATTTATTGAGATGTATGTAAACTGATTAGCATATCTGGACAAATACACAGCAAATACATATTAGCTGTAAAATCAGATCATATTTTTCATACTATTTTACATCCTGTTGCTAATGTCCTACTCACTGGAGAGTATATTATAAACATCTTCCTTGTCTACAGATAAACTTTCTCACATCACTTTAACAATCCTGGGTAAATTAACTTCTCTGAAACTCCGTTTCTTTTCATAACTAAAGATAAATGACAACATGTATCAAGTGTTAAGCATGGAACATAATTAGGACTAAAGAAATAAAAGACTATTTTACTTCCTCTCATTACACTCTCTCACCTAGGGAATTTCATTGACAATCCAGGTATCAATTATGAGGCCTACATAGGTACATCAGGAATCTGTTGTTTTGAACCTCTAATCCCTACTACTCTCCAGACCTAAATGTTCATTTTATTTCATGTTAGGACCACCATCTTACCTCTGCTCTTATCTTAAACACATACATTAAAACTCAACTCATCATGTTTCATGTGAAATTGAGATTTCCTCAATCTCTTCTTGTCTCCACTAATGGCACTACCAATCCCATTACTGAGGTCTGAAACACAGAGTAACATTTAACCCTAACCTCACCTTTATCACTTCTAAATGATTTGTGAAGTCAAATGTTTTTAAAATGATCTCTTCCTCTCCTTTTTTTTAAAGATTTTATTTATTTATTTGACAGAGAGAGAGAGAGAGCGCACGATCAGGGTGAGCGGCAGGCAGAGGGAGAGGGGGAAGCAGGCTCCCCGCTGAGCAAGCAGCCAAGCAGCCCGATGTGGGGCTCGATCCCAGGACCCTCGGATCGTGACCTGAGCTGAAGGCAGACGTTTAACAGACTGAGCCATCTAGGCGCCCCTCTTTCTTTCCTTTTCAACTGACATTACAATTTAGGTTCACTTTAATAATTACTTATGACTTGTGCTGGCCTCCCAACTGGTAATCTGGCCTCCCACTTCTAGCCCATACAGTTCTACACAATGCCAATAACCATATTATTCTCCTTCTCTACCTGGGTTTGAGGTGCTTCCCAGATGATTCCCTATGCAGTCAGGGTTGAGAACCAATGTCCAAATGGCTCTCCACTGTTTAATAAATTCTCTACAAATTCTTTTAACATTTGAGCTTCTCTACAATATGGTCTACACCTAATTTTACAGTCCTGCTTCCTACCACTCCCTCATACACAACTCAGCCCCAGCAAGAGTGGACTACTCACAGCTCCTCCACACACATCTTTCCCTTTCCCATCTCTCAAACTTTGCTTACACTACTCATTTTAATAGTAATTCTCTATCAATCTTACTTTGAGAAAAATTGCCACTCATTATTTAGAGCTACTCTCAACCATCAAATACTCCAAATAAGCTTTCCTGATAAACACAAACCAGATGTGACCCCTCTCTCTTTTGAATTTTCACACAATTATATATATACACTTATGATCACCTGCCTATTATACTTTAAAAAAATTTTTTTAAACCCTTATGGAGGGATGCCTGAGTGGCTGAGTCGGTTAAGTGTCTGCCCTCTGCCTGCTGCTCCCCCGTTCGCGTGCTCGCACACACGCGCGCACTCTCTCTGACAAATAAATAAATAAAATATTTAAAAAAAACAAAAACAAAAAAACCTTATGGAGAGGAACTGTACCTTAATCATCTTTATTTCACCCACAGCCCTTATTACAACAACTTTCGCAAGGTGATGCTCAATAGATATATAGTGATTTGACTGTGCCTGGAGAATAAGTTCTCAAGAACATAATGGCAGACACTCAAAAATGGAGTGATAAAGGCATACAAAGTTCCTAAACCTAAAAAGAAAAATCACGTTCATATTAATGTTGAATGATCATTCAGCCTAGTGGTTAAGAGCATAAACTCTGGAGTCAGACTGCCTGGGTTGGTATCTTGACTCTACGACTTACCAGCTGTGTAACCTGAGGCAAAACCTGATCTTTCGATGCCTTAGCGTCCTCAGCTAGAACACAAGGACAGTAACAGTGCCTACTTCATAAAAGTTGTAAGAATTAAATGTTCAGTGTTTAGAATGCCCAGCATGTAGGTAAAAGAACAACAGGATGTAAAATATAGACACATAAACATTAGTAGTATCGATTCCCTGTTTCTAATAACTAGTACAATTAAGTTTCCTAAACTTACAATTTGGGTTTTATTGCTGTGCTAAAGAGGTATCAGTCAGAAATCATCTCAATTTGCTCCAGTGAATCTAGAGAGACATCATGACCACTTACTGGAAAAAAGTGGATTCACAAGCAGCAAAACATTTAGAAATTCAAACGGTATTCCGAGCCTCTCTTATGCCCGCCGGACTGGGGAGTGGGAAGAATACAATTTCCTCAACCTCAGACACCTTAGCGTCCTGGTCCACCCCCACTGTGGGCAGAAAGCACCCCGCAAATCTCTTGGTATTAGTCACTCACTCCAGAGTCTACAGAAATTACGTGGGGGTGGGCGGGCTAAAAAGGAAACAAATTTCTCCTTGGGAAGCTTTACCTCTCCCGGCCCAGTAGGCCTCCACCAAACTCCCCACCCTCCCCTTCCTCTTGTGTGGGTGTGTTAACTCACATCCGCCATGACGAACCCCTTTCTCCCGCAGGATCAATCTCCACTCCTGAAAGAGAAACTCCTGGTGATTCTCCCCTCAAGACTTCTTCCCACCTCCAACCTAACAAGCGGGGTCAGCTCTCATCAAGGACAGGCAAGAACCCGCGGCTCCAGGACTCGCACCAGGGAAGCCGAAGTGAGGCAGGAGGTCCCAAATACCCAGACGGTAGCTGGGATGCCCTACCTCAGTCCACTCCACCCTGCACCCGCGAAGACCTAGGCCCAAAGGAGAGGGGAAGGGGAGTCCTCTCCCTCCCTTGCGTCTCACCGCCCGCGCCACCTGCGGGCCCGGGCTGAGTACCGAGCAAAGCGGCTCGAGTTACCTTGCTTTCTGGGCTGCGGTGCTCCTTCAGCTGTAGATCCAGGGACAGCCTGACAGACAGCCTCCTTGGAAAGCCGTCGTCACATGATTTGTGACCTCCTCCGTGTTCCAGGAAGCACTTTCTACGCCTCCGAGGCCCGACGAGAGGAGATTTCCGGGGAGGCGCGGAGGCCTTTTTGCGTCGGGCGCGCCCCGCCCCGCCCCTCTGCGGGCTGCTCCCTGCGCCTGCGCAGACGTAGGGACGTGGGGACAGGCCGGTGAAAAGAGGGTTCCTTGGATGACGTCCGGCACTAAAAGAGCCGCCGGAAATGTATGCAAGGAGAAGTTGTTGTGTGGGGAGGGTGCATAAATTTCATGAGTTTTTCAAGGACTGTTATCTTAAGACCTTTTCTTGTAGATGAAAAAGTTTGAAGGGGTGTTGTTTACGAGCTGAACTGCAAGCAGGATTGCCTGTGCCTAGAAGTCCCAGGTTCATGGGACGCCTGGCTGGCTGAGTCAGTGGAGCTTATGACTTGATCTCAGGATGGTGAGTTCCAGTCCCGCTGGGTGAAGAGATTACTTAAAAATAAAATCTAAAAAAAAAAAAAGTCCCAGTTTCATAGTTTTCTGACCCCGACGTCCCCCACTGCCTTGGCTTTTCCAAGGGTGCCACCCATGTGCTCTTACTCGAGGTCTTGTCTAGATTGTATAGAGGAGCCATGAGCTTTCTGGAGTTTTCAAAGTTCGTTGCGCAACTCAACATACGCAGATACTGGACAACCTTCTTTTGTTGACTCATGATTTAGAAGGCTATGCCTTCTAAGTTGCAACCATATTATTTTTTGTTTGGGGTCTTGCTTGTTTGCACATGTAACAAAAACCTACAGTAGGTGCTAAGAAAACGAAGACTATGGGACTTGTTAACGACTCATCATCAACTCCCAATCTCTAAAAGTAGCAGAGCGGGCGCCTGGGTGGCTCAGTTGGTTAAGCGACTGCCTTCGGCTCAGGTCATGATCCTGAAGTCCCAGGATCGAGTCCCATGTTGGGCTCCCTGCTCAGTGGGGAGTCTGCTTCTCCCTCTGACCCTTTCCCCTCTCATGCTCTCTCTCACTCTCTCTCCAATAAATAAATAAAATCTTAAAATAAATAAATAAATAAATAAAATAAAAGTAGGAGAGCAAAAGGAATTAACTCTAGTTCAAGACATGGTGAAGAGTTGGATACTAATTTCCTAGTTATAGTAGTTACGAAATGGTAAACTACAGCTCTCCCAACTGTTAGAAATGATCTCCTGATTATTACAAGTGAACTTGACGGTTCCATAGCAACTCACATCATTGAAGTTTGCTTCCTTTTCCTTATTTAAACCCTTTGATTTCTTAGCTTCTGGGATACTGCATTACTTACTTTAGGTCCTCACCCATTCTAGTTTCCTAATTCTTTAGATCATGGCATTTAAAGCTTGTCTTTGGTTTCGTTTTTCTCTTTCCACGTTTTCCTGAGAATGTGAGTCCTAAGTCTGCACCTCTCCTCAGAGTTCTAGGTTCACATTTTCCGCTCCTTGTCGGTTGTTGGATACATCTACATACATGTCTTGAAGTCAGCTGTGACTCAAAAGCTCCAAAAACTTCTCCAATAAACCTTTTTCCTAATATGTCTGTTGTTTCCATGATTGTACTAGTCATGTGTCATGTTTGACTACTATCTTTTGTTCCTCGTGTCCCTTTTCTAACCTAACAATGATTTTTTTCATCTATATATTTTTTTCAATTCTTCATTCAAACCATTATTTAGCAAGATGATATCAATAGCCACTTACTAATGGCCAGATAAACCTCCCCAAAACAATGCACATTACTGCTGCTCAAAAACATCTTTAGTGATGTACCATTGCAGACTGATAAAGTTGAGTCTTTAATCTGGCACAAACATATTCTCTTTTACTTCTGAACACATTCTAATGTGAATCCTATACTCCAGCCAAGTTGATTACTTCACCCTTCCATCACTGGTTATAATTTCTCCACACTGGTTCTGGGGGGTCCTTTAAACTGAAGTGCTTATTTCTCTTGTAGGTGAGGAAAAACATACTTCTACCCTTCTACCCTCTTAGGTTCTATGGCTGGGCCCAAGAATTGACAGATTATCCAGTGAAAAGCCATACACATTTATTTAATATTTTTATGTGTATATGGGAGTATTCAGAAGGAAATAAGGTCCAAAGAAGTCATTAGGCCCAAAAGTTACATGTCTTTTATACAAAGAACAACAAATTGTGGGGATGTGACAAGAAAAGGGGCTTGGGTAAGGGACAGTAAATTGTGGGACAGTGATTATGAAACATATGGGTGAAACAAATGGAAGATAGGATTATTTTAGTAGGCTTGTTTGTACAGGTCCATTTTGGCGTCAGTCTCGCCTCTCGTGATAAGAATGTTCTCTTCCTGGTAGAGGGAGGGCACCTTTCTCACAGGAAATTTCATGACCTGTTTTTTGGTAAAAGGGGAGGTCAAAGAATCCTTCCTGCATCTGTTTTCTTAGTGCCTTCAGCTCAAAATAATCAATATGCCTAAGTGGTGGGCGGCTGGGTGGCTCCATCAGTTAAGTGTCTGCCTTCGGCTCAGGTCATGATCTCAGGGTCCTGGGATTGAGCTCTGCATCGGGCTCCCTGCTCAGTGGGGGGGGGGGGGTCTGCTTCTCCTTCTCCACTTCCATTTTAACACGTTCCATCCTAAAAACTATCCATAAATGATAGTTGACCTGGAAAATACTGATTTTCATTCTTCTTGAGTGGCAAAAAAGGGAGAGCATAGCCTTCCAAGCTCTCCAAATACCACTATGTCCTCAAGTTGAAAGAACTAAGATTTCTAGTTTCCAAGTGTGGTGGTTTCTGAATTAAGGCAGGCAATGGGAGACTGATCTGTTTGAATTTACTCACTGCCGTTGGTATAGGACTAGGGGAAATATTTACTGGCCTAAAAGATTATCAGCATTATGTACCAGTTCTTCAAAGTGGGGTGTACCAGATGGTCCCTGAGGTTCAGGAAGAAACTAGTAGAAATTGTATACATATACACACAAAGTTTTCATCTCACCCATTCAAATTTTCTAGTACACAGCATACCAGAGAAATAGTATACTAGTATACATAATACATGAGACAGTTAAAACATGTACATGTTGTTAAAGTTCTAACTTTATTGGTTGTATCAAAAGCCTTTGTTTCTGCTTATTTTTAGCTTAAGTTTCTCTTAGCTTTGGTATATGCCAGAGATGTCTCAATTTTTTTATTCTTCTTTTCCATAAAAAACTACCAATCATCTCAATTTAGGTTGGCTCCACTGTTTGTGTGAAAATTCTAATTGGTATCCAAACTCATGGGGAGGAGAGTCTTGCTGATTTTCCAACATACAAATATGAAAATTTTATCACTTAGATTGGCCAAGTTGGAAAATGTCTTGCTAATATTGATTCTGGCTATGGTTTGGGATTTGGCCCATTGAGAATACAATTATAAGGTCATATGCAATAACTTTCTCTTTTATACTACCACTCATTGTCATCACATCCTGGATTTAGGCAGTGACCTGAGAAATGACTAATTCCTCTGGTCTCTGGCTTGCATACAATAGATGATCAATGAATCACTCACATGTCAGCAACTTAAACTCCCCTACCTTCTTTCCTGCCTGACAGAACTCCCAACTTTGGATGAGTTCAATCAGTTGTATTCCACTGCCTATGCCTAGGCTGATGGGTTAGGCTGGAGAAAACACACACAACTAAACAGATTGTAAACTCTGCCACAATCTGGGACTTGTAAAAATCCTACTTTTTCACTCGTCAGCTGACTCAGTGGAAAAAAAAAAATTCCTTCAAACTCTCCTCTTTCTAAGCCTGTTTCTTTTTCTTTTCCCCTCCCCCATTTTACACAGATAAACTGCCTATTCATCAAGCCAATGAAAGCCATGACATCTTACCACCAACACTACAAATCTACCTGCCTTTGCACCCATCCTCCATGCATTCCTTTCTGAAAGAATGCTGGTGGTCGTTTAGCTAAAGTAATTCTTCCATCTGTCCAATGACATAATATCCTCCTAGACGTATCAGGCACTTACTGCTATTATCCCTCTTTTTCTCTGTCTTTACTCTTTCACTTTCTACCTGCCCCTTTACATCAGAGTGAAAAACAGAATAAAACAGATGTCTCATGCAATAAATACGATCTCACGTAATTAATAATTGAAAAAATAAAAGCCTTCTTTAGAAACCACATCCTCTTTCAGCTAACATCCTTCTCTACTCCCTTTCACAACCAAATTTTTGGAAAAGTTTTTAATTGCTGCCTCTGTTTATCCCAAATCCAATCAATCAAATAATTCTCTTGACTCTACTTCCTGAATATCTCTCAAAATCATTCATTTATCTGTATTCCTACTCTAGTCCAAGCCATGATCATCTCTCCTTTGCCAATAACTTCCTATCCTTCCTATATTCATGTTTGCCCTCCAGTCTTCTCTGCACAATAACTGAAATGATACTTTAAAAACTCAAATCTCATTATGTAACTCCCTCCTCAAAAATCTCAAAGGTTTTCTACTGGCGTAGATAAAGTCCAATTATCATCATCATAATTTATATATGGTCTTATGGAACTTGGCCCCTATCTTATTTTAATTCTCTAACTTATCCTGCCTTTCCTACGCTATAATCATACGAGTTTGTTCTCATGCAAGTTTGTTTTCACTTCCACAAAGTTTCTATGGCTTTATCAACTTAGCACATTTTGCCTGAAATATATCTCTAGCATTCACCTCACTCCTACTTATCTTGTCTTTTGAGTTTCAACTTAAGCTCACTTTCTCAGAGAAACTTTCCCTGATCCTCCTATAGCAGGTTAAGTCTTCTAGATATGTGCTCTCATTGTACCTTGTAATTTTCTTTGTAGCATTCACCACAATTATAATTAATTATTTACTTTACATTTATTTTCTGGCTAGATGTAAACTCCATAAGGATTTCTGTCTTGTTCAGTGATTAATTCCCAGCACTCAGCTCATTGCCTGGGATAAAGCAGGCATTCATACATTTGTTGAATGGTTGAATGAATGAAAGAAAGTGCATATTAGGAATATAAAACATGGTAAAAACACATCCTTTAGGGGCGCCTGGGTGGCTCAGTCATTGGGCGTCTGCCTTCGGCTCAGGTAATGATCCCAGGGTCCTGGGATGGAGCCCTGCTCAGCAGGGAGCCTGCTTCTCCCTCTCCTACTCCCCCTGCTTGTATTCCCTCTCTTTCTGTGTCTCTCTCTGTCAAATTAAATAAAATGTTAAAAATAAACCACCACATCCTTTACAGTGAGAACAGACCTTCTTTTTATTCATATATTGAGATAAATTGCAGAGACTGAAAGACAAAAATTCATCACAAATCATTCAGCAGAACATCCATTAAAAATCAAATGCATTTTCTTTAACAGAATTCTCACAGAAAATTTTATAAGTCTGATATCACATTAAGTATTTTACAAATCAGACGTTTTTAAATCTAATTGTATAATCTTGAATGCACTATAGACAAATAAAGTAAGATCTCCTTTACCAGTTTCACTTCATTTAAACTTACACAAGGCTTCCATTAAAATTCCATCACACCTTGAAAATTACCTGCAGCTTTTAAAAAACACATGATTTAAACCTTAATGGAAGAAGGTCTTATGTAGCCATCCAAAAAATGAAAACAAAACAAAAATAGGTAAGAAGCATTTCTTAATATAATTATAAAATATCATTTATGTGTGAGTTTCTTTCTTCTCATTGGTATAGTCAGCCAACTCAAAAACAATTCATTTTGAAACTGATGCTTAAAATACTCCAGTGTCATCGGAAAACTTCTATTATTTTAGTGGTACTCTTAAATGGCAAAGTAGAATCAGACTGGAATGTCCCGACTCCTGCGCCAAAGTGAGTAAGAATTGCTCAAATTCATGCCGGGTGTCATCGCTGGGCAGTTACGAGATAGCTCAGCAACCAGTAACCCCAACAGTTCATAAGAACTTACTCAACTAGACACTTTTGAGAAACACTTCTTACCCCTACATAGTTCCATTGCTAGAGACAGAAAGATACAATTATATTTGAAGTGTGGGCCTTCTAATAGGAATCTGTTTTAAAAATTGAAAAGGATCCATGGAAAAAATTCACACCAATGAAATTCTGTGGAATGATTTTCAAAGTTAGAAATAAGAATATCCACTGCTAATGGAAGCCCTGCTCTGTGCAAACATAGTGTGGTATATATTGAACAATCACACATTTGAGGTATTAGCTGGAAAAATATATATATGTACACCTATACATGGACACAGCCACAGAATATTCACAAGTCCATTGGCCCCAAAACCAGCAGATAAATTAAATGAGAATGAATCACGTACCAACAGGAAAAAGTTACACACAGGGAACTTACAAAAAATGTGGTTATATAATCCTTAATATAAGGAGTATGTTTTGAATTAATGTTTTGAGGGAAAATGTTTCCATTTACATGAAAGTGTTTATTTAACAGTAATGGAAACCAAAAAGGAAGCCTGAATTCCAGGACTGTGTTGCCTGTCAGATTATTAAGGGGACGTGCAAGAATTCCTTGAAGATCCTCATTCTACTCACTTTTTCTTTATAATTACAAATTAGAATTTTAAAAGATTTAAAAAGTTTTGTGAGTTATTGTTGTACTACTCTTTCCTTTTTCATTATTTATAGAGAATTTTATTGATTTTAACTAGGCAATAGTCCAATGTGGCCAATGGACATGGTTTTTTAGCTATTTAGTAAAGATTAAAATTCAGATTTAGTGTTCCTTTTCAGAAAGTGTTCAGATAAGAAAAAGGATTATGAATGCCCTTTCAGTCTGCTTCACTCAGGATGAAGACAGTTGGTAATATGAACCTATGCTTCATGTGGGGAAGCTGAATAAATGCACAAATTCTCCTTTTGAACCATATGGTCCTTTGACATAACACTTACTTAACTGGAAAGATGGCTCATTTGGTTCTCAGGTCAACATCAAAAAATATTTCACTGCCTTAACACAGGTCGGAGATTTATTTTTTTTAAGGAAATATATGGGAATTCATTATTAATAATATGTCACAGTTATTAAATAACAGCTGCATTTAAAACTATTACAGATCAACAAAGAAAAATTGAAGAGGGTAATCATTTCTCTCACTATACACTATTTTACATACTAGTAGAACTGAAGATTTAACAGGAAGAAAACTAAAGCATAAAAGTGCAATCACAGTTAAGGGCTGGAACTCCACATTACTGTTCCTGTGAACACCTGAGCTGACACGAAAGCAGAGTCGCTTAATGCACTGGCATATTTATGCCTTAAGGATTTACTCTTCTCTACCAAATCTCTGTAAATTATAAAAAAAACTGTAGTGATTATGAAACAAATTCTTATTTAAGCATTCAAATGCAATCTGTTCCCAAAATATATTGTTTTTATTTATTAGATGGATTAAAACTTGAATTTTCTCATTGAGAATGAAATTCTCAGATTTGGTCAAAATAAATTCTGAAGCTTATAAGCGACTAGCACCAGTCTACTTCGGAACTAAGGAATCAAAAAAGGAGGAGAAAAGGTACTATTTACTTTCCCCCAAATCCTCACAAGGACAACGTTTATATGTATGTGTAAAAAGAGATAAAAATGTAAAGCATTAATAAATATAGTTGCTGCCAAACTTCTAAAATACCAGTTAGAAAAGCTAGTAAAGCAGTATTCAAAGATTCAAAGCTTTCAGGCAATGGTTAAAATGAACAGTACAAGTTATCAAATGAAATTGCAAAGTTTGTGTAGTAAAAATAAGATGGCAAAATATTGGGATTTTTATTGTAAGAGTAGCAAACATGAAAATCTTACATCTCAAGATAGTTCAAATCTTCTTACTTTGTAGAACTAACCCAAAATTCTAAGACACTTGATTGGGCCTTTATACCAAAATATAGATGACATTAAGGACTTAATCTTTTCTTGCATACTTTATATGTGGCTTAAATTATCAGGCACTCCATCAGTTATTTCGCACAGTTGTTTGAAAATTTTATTTTATTGAACACATTTCCCCCGAACGTTTTATGAAATGTGATGGAATGCAGCAATGCAACTGAAATATAATACTGTCCAAAAGCCATATACGACTTCATAATATATAACTTCACTTAACTTGGTAACTTCATCTATCCCCATAAAGCCAAGATTAAGAGAAAAAGAATCACTCAACAAGAGTTCAATTCACATTCGCTCAATCACAATAGTGTAAATTTCCCATTAAAACTGGAAAAATAAATGGACGAAATTTTTTCATTTTAAGTTTTATAAGTTTTCGGATGTATATGAACTTTCAAAGTTAATTAGAATGCTATGACCTTATTTTCTAAAAATTCATTCTGCAGGCTCAAGAATATATTTAAATTTGTATTTTCTTTTAAGCACTGCTATTTTGTTTAATTTAAAAGTTGCATTTCTAAAAGAAAACTGGTGAAGATGTCCAGTTTTCCTAGGGCAGTATGTTGTTTAGTTTAACTCACTAATTCATTCGGATATTTCTACTGATTCACCTGGAAAAGGGGATACAAGAGAACATTTTAAAAAGATTGGTCATTTTAGCAGTTTTATTCAACAGATGCTATAAAATCAACCACAAGCAGAAAAAAAAAATCCTTAAACAAAAGAACACTGTCAATAGAACTAGCATGCTCTCTCTCACACACACAAAACTACCAAAGATGCATTCGTGTTCCATTAACTGAGTATGAAGCAAAATCATTAAGATATTACAACTGTTAAACATAGAAGACTAGAAATCAAATAGTTTTCACACTCAATATACAGACACCAAAAACTTCAATTTCCAGCTTGTTTTTCTAATTTATATTATGGATTGAATTACAGAGAGCTTATTCCTATAAGATAATTGAATTACTCAATGGTGAATAGTTTTTAGCTCAGAATTTTGTAAGGATAACTTGCTAAAAATCACTATTCTACCTGCTGCTCACTGTTGCATGTGGCCAAATAGATCATGCCCTGATCAAGTAAGTGTGCTGTAATCTACTTATACGTTTAAGAGTTGGCAATCAGGTTAAAAGGCACAAAGCTTCATTTTTGTAGTATTTTTCTCTTATTACTCATTTGTAGAAGAACCCATTTACTTTGGATCCTGCTCAAATGATCACTAAGAAGAAACTAAAATTTCCATGGGGGGCAAAACAGGTGGGTCCTCTTCTTCATAAATGTTAGCAGCCTTCAAAGACAGATATATAAACATGTGGGGGCCTTTGAATTACTGGAATTGCAAATGACATAACTGGAATTGCAAATGAAGACCCTTTTTGTTTAATATCTACATAGCCATTTCCTCATATTTTCTTTAAAATCTATCAGTATAGCATTTCATTTCTATGCATGGCTTAGCAATTCATAAAACTAAATAGCAAAATGATACTCTACACCAGTTCATTTATCTCAATATATATTCTGGAATATAATGGCAATATTAAAAATATCAATTCCCTCTAAGCTGATAATGCTACAAGATTTACACAGTTAAACAGCTTTTTGTTTTTTCTTTTCTTTTTGAAAAAGTTTCATTGCTTAAACTCCACATTCGACATCTGACAGGAAAAACGTAATTTTGTCACAGAACATGTACTCTATCAGTTTAAACTAAAGTGTCTCATGGAGTTAAATGCTAAAAGAATTTAAATAAAAATGCAGTAACCCATATATACACAAAATGATCATTCCATAAATATTTACATGACCAAAGGAAACATGGAGAATCACTAAAACTGGAAACTGCTACAGGTGTGATAATCCTTTCTCAAGACATTTTTAGTTAGGAATAATATAAGCTTTTAAAGTGAAAATAATTGCCAGAAGCATAAGTAAAATATTAATTTTAGTTTTCAGTTCCCTACTATTTAAAGGAGCCAGTTAGGTCATAAACAGTCCAAGATTTCAGGGACCAACTATTCAGTTTAGTTTTTAACATCCAATCTTTTTCTTTAGCTCTCATGATGAAACTAAACTTACTTACAGAAAAAATAAAGAGTACACTAAAAGGTATAAATACAATCCCAGTTCATCCTCCTTTATAAATACTGGTCAGCCTCTCCAATTCTTTACAGTTGTCCATGCTCAAGGCGTCTGCCTTTCTTCGGAGCCGATCATCACGGTATACTTTCGCTGCATACTGCATATCTGTTTCTGTTAACAAACAAAAATATTTTGCTAAGTAGATAATAATTTAGGTCACCTAGTTATTTAAGCTGAAATGATATTCAATAGAAGCCCTTCAATATTATTTCTATTAACTGACCTTTTTTTAAAAAAGAAAGAAATCCAAGTCTTACTCCTAAAAGCCTTTGGAAGCCTAGCATGTAAAACAAACACAGAGCTATTCTGGGAAACAAATGAAAATAAAATCCTATCCCTTTCCCTCACTCCCGTCCCCAATGGTTTAAAAACTACTGCTCTAAAGCATCATCTTGTCCTTTCATACTAAAGATAAATTATATGCTATTCAATCCTGCTAGTGGTTGTTTTATCTGTGACCTCTTGTTAAGGTTTCAGATTAATTAATTACGCCAAGACTGGAGTAGAAAAATTTGAAATCTTGTCCCGAGTTTGCTTAAATTAAAAAAGAAAATTTTACTGAAGGAACACAAAAGGGAAGAAAGCTTGCTATAGAATCATAGTAGTGTTATTTAGCAAATAAGTACTTCTGAGACTTCCTTCAGTATGTGGGTAGCACTACTAAAGAAAAATAAATGGACTATGAATCTTTAGGTAACTGTTCCTTGTTATCTTCCTGTTACTCTCAGTCATTTCACTGTTTATTAACACTTCCAAAGGGTGGGGGCACTTAGAAAAGATGTAACAAGACCCAGAAAAAAGTCAAGTTACTTTCTGAAAAACAATGGCCCAAGTAAAGGATATCCAGTCAGGACCACATTCAAAACATACTCACAGCAAAAGTATATCCTCTTTTTAAAGATCTTCAGAAATGACCTTTTATTCAGTCAATCCAGCTAGAATTTAACAACTCAATCAAAACTGCTCCATCCCCTTTATTTACAAATGAGGCGCTTGTAAAATCCTTTTACAGATATGTCTTCCCAGATGAGGTAGATAAACAAACCCAAGTTCACAGAGCTTGTCAATGACAATCTAGATTCTAAGCCAAACTTCCAACTCTTAGCCTAATATTCTTTCCATTACTTCAAATTACTGCTTGTAGTTTATAAAAACCTATTGTATCAATCTAGACATGGGAGTGTTAGAAATGCCTGCAAAACAGAAAAACCCTGGTTAAAAAAAAAATCCATTGGCCAACAACCTTTTTGATGACATTATTTTATAAAACAAGAGGAGTTATCCTAATCAACAAGTAAAACATTCAATCAGTGGATTAATTAATGTTATACTGAGCTCCTCTCACTTCCATCTTCATTTAAAACCCCAAACCTCTAGGGACACCTGGGTGGCTCAGTTGGGTTGGTTAAGCGTCTGCCTTTGGCTCAGTTCATGATCCCAGGGTCCTGAGATTGGGCTCCCTGTTCAGCATTGGGCTCCCTACTGAGCGGGGAGCCTGCTTCTCCCTCTCCTCCCCGCTTGTGCTCTCTGCCGCTATCTCTGTCTCTCTCTCAAATAAATAAATAAAATCTTAAAAAATAAATAAATAATAAACCCCCTAACCTCTAGATGAATTTGTTATGTTTTATTTTGAAAATTTCAAGGGGCACCTGGGTGGCTCAGTTGGTTAAGTGTCTCACTTCAGCTCATGTCATGATCCCAGGGTCGTGGGATGGGGCCTGGGAGGAGCACTGTGCTCAGCAGGGAGTCAGCTTGTCCCTCAGTCCCTCCCTCCATTTGTGTTCCATCTCTCTTGCTCTCAAATAAATAAATAAAATCTTAAAAAAAATTTTCCAAACCTACACAAAGTTAGGAGTGCTACAATGAACACTCTAAAACTTTTTACACCGTGATTGATCAATTCTTCACATTTTGTCAAATTTGCTTTAGCTGTCTCTAGAACAAAAACTGTTATTGTTGTGGTGGTTATTATTATTTTGCAAAACCTTTTGAGAATAAGGTGCAGACATCATGACCTTTCATTCCTAATTACTTCACCATGTTTCTCATAAGAACAAGGGCATTGTCTTACATAACCACAATACAACTTTCAAATTCAGAAATTTAACAATACTATAATCCTATTATCTAATATATAATTCATATTCACATTTCGCCAGCGGCCCCCGTGATGTCCTTTATAGCCATTTCCTCCCCTCCCCATCCAGGATCCAATTCAGGATCATACATTGTACTCAGTTGTCATTTCTTTTTAGTCTTTAAGAGTTTTGTCTTGTTCCACTGACATTGTTGAACATGAGCACATTGTTTTATAAATAATGACTTATTAAATTCAGATTTAGTTAAAACTTCTGATAGTAACTTTCTTTTTTTTTTTTTAATTTTATTATGTTATGTTAGTCAGCATATAGTAACTTTAAAAGACACACATATAACTGTGTAAATATAGCTGTAGACAACTTGGTATGGTAAACAGAACACAGGCTAAAAGTCTGTGAAATATTAACACCAATCTTGCCAGATGATTAAAAGGTTAAAGTATACCAAGCAAAAACACTTGGCTTATAGTATGAATAGAAAAAAAATAATTATAGTAAGTCTTGTGTTAACTAACTTGGCCTAGGTAACATGTTGATCGAGCCAGGGTCTTATCTTGCAAGGCAGCCTCAGAGCCTGTACTTTAGCCATAACATACTATCTTCCATAAATATGAATATCTTTTCCTTCCTTCTTTCTATTATACAATTTCCCAATTATTTAAGGTAATAGAATTTAAGTATGCATAATCCAAAACTCACCCCTATTTGGCTGAAGATTAGAATTTGTATTTGAAAGGTGATATATCTAATGTGTTAGTCATTCTTTTAACACAAAATATGCAGGTCTTTCATACATTCATTCTTATAAATTCATTAATCCTTCACCCAATTATTCATATATCCATCGAAAGTTTACCATATGCCTATGATAGGTCAAGGATTGTATAAGGCACTAGACATCAAAAAGTGAAATGAAATGAAATAAGTAAAATTTGGTATTCACTGCCCTTAAGACCTTCTGCTAACGCAGTTTCTCAGCCTCAGCAATGTCGGCATTTGGGGCCAGACAAATCTTGTTGTGGGAGCTATCCTGTGCATTGTGGGATGTTTAGCAGCACCCTGGCCTCAATCCCTTTACCTTCCACATTACCAGATGTAATGTGAAGCAGAGGCAAATCATTCCCAGTTGAAAACCACTAGTCTAATGTAACCTTCTCCATACTGAGAACAGACTGATTTCACAGACTCAGAGACTGAGACACCAAGGAGGTTGTATCTCTTCTAACCGCCACCATATAGAATATAGATGAAGAAACTGAGGCCAGAGATAAGAACTTTCTTGGAAGTATACAAAAATTATGTTTTATCAGATTTTCCCTAGTGGATGAGAGATGATGATAACGGCTACCATTTTCTGGGCATTTTACTACCTGTGAAACACTTTATTGTCTGATTTAGTTTTCACAACAAACTCACAAAGTTGGGTATTATTGAGAAGACTGTGGAGCACAGTGCCTGGATTCTGGAGACAAATGGACTGTTTGAATCGTGGACGACTGCTATGGCCCTGGGCAAGTTACTAAATTCTCTTTGCCTCAGTTTCCTTGTATATAAAATGGGTATAACTTCACAGTGTTGTTGTGGAGATTAAATGAGTTAATATATGTAAAGTGCTTGGGACAGTGACTGAAATAAGAGGTATTATATAAATGACAGTTATCTCCTCCTCCCACTCATCATCATCATCCATTTTATACCTGAGGGAGTAAACGCAGATTACAATATTTGGCCCTAATCACTCAGCTAAAAATTTCAGAGCTAGGATTCAACATTAGTTTAATTCCAAAGTCTACACTAGATTGTCTACATTATTATTTGTAACAGTCAGAAAAACAATAACTATAACAACACTAGCTTCACATGCAGCATCCCTGTAGATTCTTATGGTCAAGCTTTTATAGGTGGAACCGCTTCTTAAGTTACAGAAGTTGAGGCTGGAAAAGGCTAAACAAATTCACTAAGTGTTCCCAGTTATGTACAGAATAAAGGAAAATGGAATGTCGACAGAACTCATTATACATTAAGTGTTAAATGTTTAAGCTAAATTAATGAAGAGTTTCAAACTTCACTCTGAAACAGGATGCATATTAAAATTGATGACATAGCTAATGGGCCAGAATTTTTTTTCTTAGTGGTACATAAAATAATGATGCATGTTACAATTGACAACATCTTAAATAAAATGGAATTTGGTATTATTCACTTATTCAACCAAATATTTATTGATAACACCACAAATACCAATGACTAAGTGTTTGCTATGTGCTGAATACTGTTTTAAGGCCACATAAAACATACTGTCTTAAGTATTGAGCTCCAATTATGTGCCAGGCAATTCTAGAACATTTCTTGAATAGAGAAATCTACAAATAATCAATTCTGAAGACTCTGAAGACTGAATAAGTTTTTAAATATTAAACATTTCATAAACTTACTTTGTTGTCTTTCTTTCCAGCAATTATTTCGAATATTAGTCACATAATCTTCTTCCACGCTCTTTTCCACTTTTTGTAATAACATTCCTTTATATTCATTTTTAAAGTCCTTGTTGACATAATAAACGACACCCAAGTTTTCTGTTTGCATTTTAATAGTTTGCCCTGATCCACTGTAAAAGAAATGCTTGATCATAATTTTTTAATTAAAATTGTACATTTTGATCCTGCTACTACAAACCAAGCTAGCTAAATTAAAAATAATTAAAAAGTTAATATTGATAATCATTTATTTACATTATTTCAAATTGCCTAAAACCACCATCCATGTCATAAAAAGTAATCATATTTTAATATAGTATGTTCTTATAAGTCCTTTCAATTTTTATTTAATAAAAATCTTATTTAGAAATAAAAAGTTATTTCTTATTTTTAGACCAATCTGTTTTTAATACTGTAAAATCACTGGCAATATGATTTTACCAAGTTTCCTTTATGTTCACTGTATTCACTAAAGTTTTCTAGAATGCATATTGTGTTAAATTTTCTTTTGTTCTGATCTCTTCTTATATATAAATATATTGTGGAAAAATACTTCATATAACAAAAAAGTAATATTTGCTTTTCTTTAACCAATATTTTACAAAGAAAAGAATGAAGTCATTTACTCCTCAATGATATAAATCTATATAACATCAATTATAATTCTACTTTTGTCTTTGAAGTATTTTTGTCTTTTAAACTATTTTTTGCCTTTGATTTGATAGGTATTGTGATTACCTATCACATTAAATTGCTATCAGGTTCAAAAATAGTACTTCTGTCCTTATCCACAATGGACAGAAATGTAACTAACAAGATAATACAAATTTATCACTTGAGTAATTATTTTTTAAATTAGAAATTTAAAAATCTGATACACTTACAGAAGATTACTTAAAAGTTGAAGAGAGCACATGGCCCTTTAAAGGAAGCTAGATAAGAAACAACAGTTTTTTTTTAAACTTCACTTAGCTACTTACGATCTGGGATATAGGGAATAAGGAGGATTAGAGACCATCAATTGGCTTAATAATGACACGAGGATCAATATAATAATGGGCATCAGCTGGATAAACACAGAAAAACCTCCCTACAAAAAATCATCAAAAAATAATAAATTGTAATATAATTGTAGTTGTTAATAATTCAACAGTTGTCATATATTTTTAGAGACAGAAAGGACATTTGAGATCATTTGGTTCAGTGCTTTCAAATCTGCCTGATCGATATTATCAACTTCCTGGAGTGATTCTTAAAATTACCACTTTCCAGGTGCTTTATGTAGAGATCCTGATTTGGAAAACACTGATATAAACTGATCTCATGTTACAGATGAGGAAGTTCTCCGTCTCTCTTGCAAAACTATCTTTCCCTTGACTTTGAGGATGATACGCGGGAGCAGATGAGTGGCAGAGCTGGGACTCAGGCCTTCCATTTTTTGGTCCAGTGTTCTTTCCATTTACCTTCTTTCTACTCCATGTCATTTAAGTGCTATATGCAATTGGGTATAACTGCATTAGAACAAGGAAAGTAACTTCCAACTTAAGTTCTTCAGTATTAGTTCTAAATGTTTTCGGACCAACAATGAGAACTTCAAAGCATGCATACTGCAGGGGTATCTTCATCAGAATCATAGAACACCAAACTCAGAGGTATCATTTTGCCCACCACCCTCCACCTTGACTTCTACCCCTGCTCCCTTAATATCCCTAAAAACTGTCTAGTCTCTATTGAATACATCTAGTATGAGAACACTCATTATTTCCTTTTAAAACAACTTGCCCTATTTTCAGACAACTCTAATTGCTTTTCCTAAGCTGAAATTTGCCATTTTGAGGTTTCTAATCATATCATAAACATACATCTCCTCTTTCTTCTTCTCTTTCATGTCCACTATGTCGATGCTGATGTTGATGGCTATAACCAGCTCGTCCATTTGAAAATGAATGTACACTACCTAAAAAATTAAAAGCAAGGTTAAATTAAGGAGAGCAACTATGATCAGAAAAATCATATTTTCTTTTACTTTTTTTTAAAGATTTTATGTATTTATTTGAGAGAGAGTGAGCAAGAGAGAGAACACAAGCAGGGGAAGGGGCAGAGGGAGAAACAAGACTCCCCGCTGAGCAGGGAGCTCAGTGCAGCTCAATCCCAGAACCCTGGGATCATGACCTGAGTCGAAGGCAGATGCTTAACCAACTGAGCCACCCAGGTACCCCTTCTTTTACATTTTTATTAATTTTTTTAAACTACTAAAATAATGCATGTTTTGTGAATTAGAATAGTGAATGCTTATTGCTCTTTCCTCCTGTGAGTAAAGGGTGGATGGAAACAGAAATGATTCTTCCCAGACTTTGCTTCCTTTAAAGTAGAAGTTCTCATATGTGGAATTTAAGAAACAAAATAGAGGAACATATGGGAAGTGGGGGAAGGAGAGAGGGAAACAAACTACAAGACATTCTTAATGACACAGAACAAACTGAGGGTTGATGGAGGGAGGTGAGTGGGTGATGGGTATTAAGGAGGGCACTTGTGATGAGCACTGGGTGTTGTGTGTAAGTGATGAATCACTGACTTCTACTCCTAAAACCATTATTGCACTGTATGTTAACAAACTAGGATTTCAATAAAAATTTTTAAAAAGTAGAAGTTCTGGGACGCCTGGGTGGCTCAGTCAGTTAAGGGTTTGCCTCTGGCTCAGGTCATGATCCCAGGGGATGGATTCCCACATCAGGCTCCTTGCTCAGCGGGGAGTGCTTCTCCCTCTGCCTGCTGCTCCCCCTGCTTGTGTGTGCTCTCTCTCTCTCTGACAAATAAGTAAGTTAAGTAAGTAAGTAAATAAATAAATAAAATCTTAAAAAAAAAATTAAAAAATTAAAAAATAGAAGTTCTTTCTTTACGAAAACTTGAATAAGAGTTCCTACCTAATATTGCATCCATAAAGGACTTTAGTTGTGGTTGGTTGTTTTTACAAATCTTGGGTCATCACTCTGAAACTCTGCTTTCCTCATTTATCAATGAATCACAAATACCTCTAGAAATCAAGACAGTGCTCTAACTCATTTTTTTAAAAAAAATGAGTATAAAATACTCGTATAATATACTATGGTAGAGATGGACAATTTATACAAACATTCTGCTGCTGATAGACTTTTAGGTTGTTTTCAAATAAGGTGAGCAATTAGAAATATTGACACAAAGTAAATTATGTTATAATAAGCAAAAGAACTGTAACTCAAAATTCACTACTACCTGAAAGATTTATGATTGTTCCTAGCATATTTTCCATCAAAACTACTAGTCTGAATAATTTTTCTGTGAGAAGTAACTATATATCTTAGTATGTCAAAATATATGCTATATTTTCAGTCATTAATTTGTATTTACACATTCTCTTTCCTTCAAGGATGCTTTACAAAACGTCCTATCAATGACCATAATCTTTCTCAATAATATTCTGATAGGGCCATCAGGCCAAAGCATATTGCCACATTCATAAAGATTCTCTTAATTTTGAATCGAATGTTTAACTTAGCATTTAAATAAATGTTGTAAACATGACTGGAGCGATAATTTCAACTATCTTATAGGAGCTATTCTTAAAGAAAATTAATTTTCACAGAACTCATAGTAAATATAAGTAGAGTTCAATACAACTTATGCTGGTACTATAAAATCAGTTCATTTAGTAGTACCTCCACAGTATTTTACTTTGATAGCCTAGTTCAACTAATTATTTCTGTCTTAATATAATTTTAAAAACCCATTTACTTTATATATAACCTATGAATCAGACATTTTAATATTTCAATGGAAAGTACCTCCGTATACATCCAAATTAGCAATTATAATGTTATGAATGAAATACCTACACAGATCTTCAGAGAACCAATGTCAAATTGTCTTCTAGGGTATGGGATACCTCCTGTGATTGTAATAGTACTTAACTAAGACATTGCTACTGGATTTCCTACTTATACATCCTTTCTTCAGCTTTATATAAAATAGAGAATATCCGTACTCATTTCTTTTTTTAAAAAAATAAACATGTTCTAGAAAAAAGGCAAACTTACAGTAAAGGTAATAAGTCTAACACTTTCTTACACCTTCATGAAAAATCATCGAGGATCATAATACTGTAAGAAATGTAGTGGAGTAGATAAATCTCTAAATAGCCTAACTGGAGGTGAGAATCTCTAGCTTCATAAAATATAGTATTTACAACTAACATTAAAATACCTGAAGGAAATCCACCACCAAAGAATATATTAAATAAGTCTTCTGGAGTTATATCAGCTTCACAACCTCTATGGAAATTAAATCTACCATTGTTTTGGTGATTACATGCTTGTTCTTCATTGCCTGTGAGGTCATATTGTTTTCGTTTTTCTGGATTGCTTAAAACAGCATAAGCATTTCCAATCTCTGAAAAGGTAAAGAGTAAAAATTGGTAAGCAAAGTTTTTATATTATAAAAAGATTTCCCCATATAAAAGCTACTGTCATATTAACCCCCCCCAAAAAAAAAGCCTAAAAAACAAAATAAAACAAAACAAATCCTACTTCAGGCTAATCAAGAAAATAGTAAAACAGTAACAATTTCTTTTAAAGGTTTATACATTAATGGCATCTGGGTGACTCAGCTGGTTAAGCGTTAGACTCTTGATTTCGGCTCAGGTCATGACCTTAGAGTCATGAGATCGAGCCTGTGGAGGGCTCCATGCTGGGTGTGGAGCCTGCTTAAGATTCTCTCTCTCCCTCTCCCTCTGCCTCTTCCCCCTTAAAAAAGGTTTATACATTAAATTTATACACTGCTTGCAATTATACATATTATCTCCCAATACAAATTTTTTATGAGACTGCTAAGTCTCCCTACTATCTTGAACATAAAGGAAAGTCCATCTTGCTTTCTTACTATTGTGCTCCATCCTTTAATATCCCGCTTCTTTTGAATATCCTAATCTAGTCATTCATTAGTGCAACTCAAACCAATAATAATAGCAGTAGCTACCAACTGCCAGGCTCTGAACCCAGTATGTTATTACATTATTCATTATTATTCCTACTTTACAGATGAGCCTCCTGAGGTTCAAAATGGTTAGGATACTTGTTCAAGGTCAAAAATTTTTTAGCATAGTAAGTATACGCTATTCAACAGACATTGTAAAACTGTTTTTGTACACCCCAGCCCAGAATGAGCTATTTTTCATTTTATTCATTAACAATTAATCCTCTTAAAACTGTAAACTTCATGAGGGTAGGGAGGGTATCTATGTCTTCACTGAAATATCCCCATGGTCCAGTATAAAGTCTGAATTTGCTTGTGAATGGATCCAGATAGTCTCTAATATTCCTATCTCACTTTGTTAGTTTTGTGATATTTACTTATAAAGAATTCTATTTCCCATCTCATACTCCCATGTCCAAAAGAGGCAGTGGTATATTGGTTACCAAAATGTGTTCTTGAGGCAATTAACAAAAGTTGTAATGTTTTGATCTAAAAGTAGGAATTACCCTATTCTCATTCTGACACTTCTAATAATCATTTCATTTCATAAATACAGCTTACTTCTTAAAGTAGATTGTAAGCCTTTTGTAATATGGGATATTTTAAAAATACTTTTTGGATCCCATGTGGTAGCTGCTATAGGTACTGTACAAGCAAACAGATGCTCATTAGGTAGTTGTTTTTGGATGATTACGTATCACACTGAAATTAATTATACCCATATACTCTGGAACTTTTCTTCTGATGGAGATTCTAAAACCTGGGATTCAGAGATAGCTTTCAGATGGTCTGTGAACCCCAAGGTATGAAAAATTAGTTGGATGGTCCATTTATCTGAAGAGATGGTCCAAAACTTTCTTTAGATTCTCAAGCAGATCTATGATTCAGAAATAGAGCAATCATTTATAACAATGCTCTAACCGGAAAGCATGATCAGAGATCCAAACAATGTACTTACAAACAACACCAAGGTATTAAGCAATACCTAAAAAAGAAGCATATCTATCAATATCTGCCAGAGTTGTACTTCCAATAATATCAGGATTTACCTCTATATCCTAAATAGAGTATTCCAGGTAATTTCACAATGCTGTTACTTTTTAAACTATTGATATATTGGTTTTAAGGTTTTGCCATTTAAAAAAATAACTTCCAAACATTAAGACACTTTAGAAGATCTATGTGAGGGGCGCCTGGGTGGCTCAGTTGGTTAAGCGACTGCCTTCGGCTCAGGTCATGATCCCAGGGTCCTGGGATCGAGTCCCACATCGGGCTCCCGGCTCAGCAGGAAGCCTGCTTCTCCCTCTCCCACTCCCCCTGCTTGTGTTCCTGCTCTCGCTGTCTCTGTCTCTGTCAAATGAATGAATAAAATCTTTAAAAAAAAAAAAAGATCTATGTGAAATACTGTTATAATCCATAATTGTATATGCAAGACAATTTTTCTACTGTGACTAGAGTAATTTTCTATTCATTTACTTTGTGCTATACCCATAATCAAAATTTTTTTCAGTTCCTTATTACCTAAAAAATCCAAAATTTATTTTGGTATTCAAAAGCTTTACAAAATACATTTCTACCTCAGTCTCACTTATTTCACCAAAAGTACCTTCCACCATATTCTTTTTTCTTTAATTAAACTTTTATTTTGAGGTAGCTTTAAATTTACATGAAGTTGTAAGAAATAATACAGAGAGATCCCCTGTACCTGTTACCTAATTTCTCCAATAGCAATTTCTTGTAAAATTAAAGTACTCTCACAAATAGGATACTGACATTGATATAATCAGGATATGGGACATTTCCATTACCATCCTCTTGTTGCTCTTATATAACACACCCACTTCCTTCCCTTTCATCCCCTCTCTAACCCCTGACAACCACTAATCTAATCTCTATTTCTATATTTTTGGCATTTCAAGAATATTATATAAATAAAATAATAAAATATATAAATGGAATGAAGCTCTTTGGGATTGGGTTTTTTCAATCAGCATAATTCTTTGGTGATCAATCCAGGTTGTTATGTAAGCCAAAACAGTAGTCCCCACCTTCACCCCCAATTCATGGTTTCAGTTACCCTCAATCAACCATGGTCTGGAAGCAGATGATCCTCCTTCTAACCTATCATCCATAGGTCAATAGTAGCCTAAAGCTATGTCACAGTGCCTACATCATTCACCTCACTTCATCTCATCATGTAGGCATTTTATCATCTCACATCATCACAAGGGTGAATGAAGTACAAGGTATCTTGAGAGACAGACAGACCTTTTACATAACTTTTATTATAGTATATTGTTATAACTGTCGTATTTTATTGTTAGTTATTATTGTTAATATCTTACTGTGTCTAATTTAAAAATTACCCTTTATCATAGGCATGTATGTATAGGAAAAAAACACAGTATATATAGGGTTCAGTACTATCTGTGGTTTCAGGAATCCACTGCGGGTTTTGGAACATTTCCTCTGCAAATAAGGTGGGGGGGGGGGCGCTACTGTAGTTCATTCCTTTTTATTGCTGAGTAGAATTCCATGGTATGGATTTTACCACTGTTTGTTTCACCATTCACCCAATGAACAACATCTGTGTTGTTTCTAGTTTTGGTATTATGAATAAAACTGCTATTACATTCATGTGCAGGTGTACAAACATCAACTTTTACCTCTAAGATAAATGCTCAGGAATGTAACTGCTAAGTTGTATGGTAGCTGAATATTTAGTTTTTTGAGAAACTGCCAAACTGTTTTACAGAGTGACTGTGTCATTTTACATCTCATCAACAATGTATGAGTGATCCAGTTTCTCTGCATCCATACAGGCTATTTGGTGTTGTTGGCTATTTTTTATTTTAGCTATTTAATAGGTACGCAGTGATATCTCATTGGGTTTTACTTTACATTATCTCTAATGGCTAATGAATGACTTTAAAAATCTTTTCATGGCTTATTTTCCATTTGTATGTCATCTTCAGTGGAATGTCTTTTACTCATTTTCTAACTGAATTGTCTGTTTTTTAAATTTTCAGTTTGGGGAGTTCTTTATATATTCCAGATACTAGTCCATTTCAGATATGTGTTTGGCAAATATTCTCTCCCACTCTGTTACTTGTCTTTTCATCCTCTTCATAAGGTCTCTGCAGAGCAAACCAAAAAAATTTTGATGAAATCGAACTTATCAACTTTCCCTTTTATGAATTGTGCTTTTAGTGTTAAGTATAAGAAATTATTGCCTAGCTCAAGATCCTAAAGATTTCCTCCTAAAGATTTGCTCCCATGATTTTTGCTAAGGGTTAAAAAGTGTTTTATATTTCATGATTCATTTCAAGTTCATTCTTGTAAAAAGCATAAGATTTAGGTCAAGGTTAACTTTTTTTGCCTATGAATATCTTAACCGTTCTAAAACCATTTGCTGAAAAGTCTATCCTTCCTCTATTAAATTGCTTTTGCACTTATGTCAAAAATCAGTTGGGTATATTTGTATGGGTCCATATCTGGGTTCCCTATCCTGTTTCATTGATCTATTTGTCTATCCCTCTGCCAATACTATACTGTTTTGATAACTGTAGCTATAAAGTCGGTCCTGAATTCAGGTGAACTGATGACTCCTACTCCATTCTTTTAATAAATTGTTTTTATTTATTCAGGTTCTTTATCTTTCCTTATGAGTTCTAGAATAAACTTGCTTTTATCTACAAAAAAGTCTTCCTAGGATTTTGACAGGAATTATGTTAAATATGTAGATCAATTTGAGGACACTTGACACTTGAGGACACGCATCTTTACTATGCTGTCCAATCCATGAACATGATATATTGTTCCATTTATTTAGATCTTCTCTGATTTCTTTCACTAGTATTCTACTGCATTCAGCATAAAAATCCTGTACAAGGTTTGTTAAATTTACAACTAAGTATTTCTTGTGTGTATATGTATGATTATAAATGGTAATGCTTTTTTAGTTTGTGTCTATATATTCACTGCTAGTATAGAGAAATGTACTAAATATTTCTAAATATAAAAATTAATTTTTGTACATTTATCTTGTATCCTAAAATATTACAGAATATATTTATTGATTCCAAAAATTTAGGGGGGGAAGATGCATTCCTTGGGATTTTATATGTTATTATATCATTTGTAAATAGGGACAGTTTTATCTCTTCCTTTGTGTCTTTTCCTTTTCTCACCTTAATGCACTGACTGGAATTGCCAACACTATACTGAATAAATGTGATGAAAGGAAACATTCTTACTTTGTTCTCAATCTTAGGGGGATAGCGTTTAGTCTCTTACCATTAAGTATAGTATTTTCTATAGTTGCTCTTTTATCAATTTGAGGCAATGCCTTTCTATTCCTATTTATCCGTCAGGTTTTTTTTTTTTTTTTCCTGTTAGTTTTATCATGAATGAATGGTGACATTTTTCAAATGCTTTTACTGCATTGATGGATACAATCATGAGATTTTTCTTCTTTAGTCTATTAATATAGTGGATCACACTGACTGATATTCAAATAGTGAACCAGCTTTGCATCCTTGGAATAAACTCTACTTGGTCAGGGTGTATAACTTATATATATATATAAGTTATATATAAGGGTATAACTTATATAATATATATATATATATATTACTGAATTCTAATTATCCTGTTAAGGATATTTGGGTTTATTTCATGAAAGACTGGTCTATAGTTTTCTTTTTTTGTAGTGTCTTTGACTGGTTTTGAGAGCAGGGTAACAGTTATTTTATAATATGGATTGGGGAATATTTCCTTTTATTTTCAAGAAGAGACTATAGGAGTAGTTTTAATTTTTCTTTAAAAGTTTAGTAGGATTTTCTAGCAGAGACATCTGAGCCTGGAGACTTCTTTTTTTGGGAGTTTCTTGATTACTAATTTAATTTACTTAACAGTTATAGGGCTGTAAACTCTTGCTTTGAGTCTATTTTGCTCTTCTTTTTCTAGGCTTATACGGTAGGTGCTTAGATGACTGACTTAAGCCCATTCCTCTTTTCTAATATATGCATTTAGTGTTATATGATTCCTCTCAACATTGCTTTTGCTGCTCCCCTCAAATTTTGATATGTTGCATTTTTATTCAGATTAGTGAATTATTCTAAACATTTCTTGAGACTTCTTTGACCCATAAATTTCTTAGAAGTTTGTTGTCCAGTTTCCAAGTGATAAGACATATTCCAATTATCTTTCTGTCATTAATTTTTACTTTGATTTCATTGTGGTCAGAGAACACACTTTTCATGACTTCAGTCTTTTAACTTAGTGAAGGTTTACTTTATGACCCAGGATATGATCTATCTTGGTGTATGCTCTGTGAGTACTTGAAAATAATTTATAGTCTCCTGTTGTTGTATAGAGTGTTCTATAAATGTTGATTAGATCTTGTTGGGTGATGATGTTTAATTCTTCCATATTCTTGCTGATTTTTTGTCAAGCTCTTCTATCAGTTGTTGACAGAGAGGTGTTGAAGTTTCTAACTATAATTATGAATTTGTCTATTTCTTCTTCAGTTCTATCAGTTTTTGATTTACATATTTTACATCTTGTTTTTTTTTTTTTAAAGATTTTATTTATTTATTTGAGAGAGAGAATGAGATAGAGAGAGCATGAGAGGGAGGAGGGTCAGAGGGAGAAGCAGACTCTCCGCCGAGCGGGGAGCCCGATGCGGGACTCAATCCCGGGACTCCAGGATCATGACCTGAGCCGAAGGCAGTCGCTTAACCAACTGAGCCACCCAGGCGCCCCTACATCTGTTTTTTGATGTGAACACATGTATATTGTTACGTCTTCTTGAAGGATTGACCCTTTCATCATAATATAATTCCTTCTCTGGTAACATTTTTAGTCTAAGTCTACTTTATCTAATATTAGTATAGCCACTCTTGCTTTCTTTTGATTAACGTTTTCATGATACATCTTTTTCCATCTCTTTACCTTCAGCCTGTCTATATTGTTATAAATGAAGTGAGTTTCTTATAGATAACACACAGTCATGTTTTTTTAATTCACTCTGCCAATCTGTCTTTTAATTGGCATATTTAGATCATTTACATTTAATGTAGTTACTGATAAGTCAGGGTTTATGTCTGCCATTTTATTTTTTGTTTTCTGTTTTTTCCTGACTTCCTGTGAGTTACTTAAACATATTTTTTAGAATTCCATTTTGGTTTATCTAGTGTTTTCTGGTGTATTTGTACAACTTTTTAGTGGTTGCTCTAGGTATTATATTATACATACACAACTTATCACAGGCTACAGCTGTCATCATTTTACTAGTCAAGTGTACTGTGAAACCCTTACTTTTTTACTTTCTTTTATCCTTCATTTATAATATAATTGTCTTATATATTTTCTTGGCATACATTTAGAACCATATCAGACAATGTTAAAATTTTTACTTCAAATGTCAAACAACTTAGAAATTCAAGAGGCGAAGCAAAGTATATTGCATTTATCCATATTTTTGCTTACCATGTTCTTTCTTCCTTTTTCATATTTCAAGATTTCTTCTTTTATTGTTTTATTTTGGCTAGAAAACTTTCTTTAGCTATTCTTTTAGGGTACGTGTGCAAATAACAAATTCTCTTTTTTCCTTCATCTGAAAATGTCTGGATTTCCCCTTCATTCCCAAAGGATGTTTTTGCTGGGTATACAATTCTGGGCAAAAGTTCTTTTCTTTCAAAAGGTATTTGAAAAATGGGCCACTGTCTCCTGGCCTGCATGGTCTCTAATGTGAAATTCACTGTCATTTGAATTGTTTTTCCCCAGTAGGTAAGGTGTCATTTCTCTTTTGCTTCTTTCAAAATTTTCTTTTTGTCTTTAGTTTTCAGAAGTTTCACTATGATGTGTCTTGGTGTGGATTTTTTGGGGTTTATCTATTTGGGGTTCATTCAACTTCTTGAATTATGTAAGCTTATTTCTTTTACCAAGTATAGGAAGTATTCAATCTTTATTTACTTATTTATTTTTGCATACTTTTTCAGCTATGCTCTCTTCTTCCTCTCCTTCTAAGACCTTAATGATATAAACATTAAATCTTGTCATAGTCCCACTTGTCCCTGGAGCTGTTCAGATTAGATGTCTATTTTTCTATTTTCCAGCACACTGATTCTTTCCTCTGTCATTTTCCTGTTTATTCCATTCATTGCTAGATTTTATTTTGGTTTTTGTATTTTTAAGTTGTAAAATTTCCATTTGATTCTTTATACCTTTTATTTGCTCAGATTTTCTATTTCATTACTGAGACTCTTCTTTTTCTTTTTTTTTAAGATTTTATTTATTTATTTGTCAGAGAGAGAGAGAGAAAGAGCATAAGCAGGGGAAGCGGCAGGCAGAGGGAGAAGCAAACTCCCCACTGAGCAGGGAGCCCGATGTGGGACTCAATCCCAGGACCCTGGGATCATGACCTGAGCCAAAGGCAGCTGCCTAACTGACTGAGCCACCCAGGTGTCCCCTGAGACTCTTATTTTTCAAAATTTACTTAAAGCATATTTGTAATTGCTCATTGAAGCATTTTTATGATGGATGCTTTAAAATCTTTGTTAGACACTTCTAACTTCTCTGTCATTTCCATGTAGACATCTATGACTTTTTATATTTAGTTTGAGGTTTTCCTCGTTCTCAGTATGCAAGTGATTTTCTACTGAAATGTGGTCATTTGAGCTATTATCTTATGAGACTCTGGACCTATCTAAAACTCCTGTTTTTAATTGTCCTCCTCTGACATTATTCTGGTACAGGAAGAGGAAATACCACCTTGTTACTTCCAGATGGGAATAAAAGTTCAGGTTTCCCCCTTGGCCTCTGATGACATCTGAAAGGAGGAGCTCCTCATTACTGCTGAGCAAAGATGAGATTCCTAGTCTCCCATCAAGTCTCCAATGACATCTCTGTGGCTGGAAAGAGTAGGTAGGGGTGCTGCATTACTGCCCCCCAGGAAGCTTCGCTGACACCACAAGGATATGGCTTTGTTTACCTCTAAATGGTGGTAAAAGTCCTAATTCTCCACTAGGCTACTTATGACACTTCCCCAGTGGGGAGGGAAAGGGACACCTTGTTACTGTCAAGCAGAAGTACCTGCTCCCTACTTGGTCATCTCTGTTACAGCCCCAGTAAAGAGGGCAGGCATGTCAAAGCATCTTACTGCAGCCCAGAGAGGGTGACAGGCTATGTTCTTTATTCAGCCTTTGCTGATGTGGGTGTGGGTGGGATGGGACCACAGTTTTTTCTTTGATATTTGGCTATATTGGATGGTTATTGCTTAAAAATTTTCTGTCTTACTATGTTATCCCCTTCCTGGGGGTTTAGCTAGAGCAAGTAGGCTTTTCTTGGGGATTGTTTATCAGTGCTTATTGGTATTTCTGGGTTGTCTGCTTCTCCAGCACCTAATCTAAGATATAAAAAACAAAAGGAAAACCCAAGCAACTTACTGCCATGTAGTTCTTTGGGTCCCAAGGCCCCTAGCTCATCTACCTTCTTCTTTCCACCTTTCAAAGTTTTTTTTTTAATGTTTGTTTTGTTTTATACATACTATTCAATTATATTTTATGCAAGGAATAGGGAAAAGTACATCTATTCCATCTTCCTGAAAGTGGAAGTCCTCACTGATTCTTAAATCACTTGCCTCATTCTCATACCCAAATTTCTGCCATTTTCTCTTTTCTCTAATCATACTCATGTCCAGAAAACTCTTAATTCTCACCTATTATATGAAGGCTTCTCTAATTACTCTGATTATAATGTACTTTATCTTTCTGACTTTTCTTCCAACATCTTTATTCAATGTTTTGGTATTTAATTATATTCAGTCTTCTGGGAGATCTTGGGTAAATCAGTTAATCTCTCTGAGCCTCACTTTTCTTACTGGGTAAAGGCGGATGACACTAGTCCCCTGACTACTTCATAAGATTTTTAATAAGCATTAAATGAAAAAATAGGAATGAAAAACTATAAAATGTTTGTCAAATGTTAGGTATTACTATTATTCCAAATATTCTGTGTGATACCTTCTTCTTAATGAATTACAAATTCTTTGAGTAAGAGGATATCTCATATGCTCTTGTTGTATTTCTCTACAAAAACTAGCCCAGATGTTAAGAATATTGAACTACCAGACCTAACACAGGTAATAGCATCTGATCCATTATTATTTATCAAGTAAACACAAAAACATCTAAACCACACCCCTTATTACTCTCATGTGTATGTCAATAGGCACACGTACTCTTCAAAGGGTCTCTGAAATACTTTGAAGTATTTGTCTTTGAAGATAAAGGAGACCAGGTATATTTTGAAGACATCCATGTCAGACGGAAGGAAAGGGATCCATTTCATTCAAATATTTTTTAAAAGCATGTTCATATATACTGTGCAAGTCACTCTCTAGATGTAAATAAAATATTCCCTGCTTTGAGAAACTTGAGTTACAACCTTAATTTTAAAGAGCAAGCAGCCACATGAACTTAAGAGTTCATTTAGCCTATCCTCCTTGATAGCAAACTTTTAATTTTTAAATCTTTACAAAACACATAAATGAAAGGACACCTGGCTGGCTCAGCAATTTTTTTGTTTTCATATGACTCTTGACTGTGAGTTCAAGCTCCACTTTGGACACTGAGCTTATTTAAAGAACAAAACAAAACAAACACACGCACAAATGAAAATATCTCTTCTATCTAATTTAATTCCTTAAACCAATTACCTCCTCTTTTTCTATTCTTGGGGGAAATAAAAAGCAAATGGTTTCCATCTTCTGTAAAAAGTGTTTTGGTAGTTACAGAGCAATCAAGCTATACTTAATTTTCATACAAAAGAAAAAAAGTATAGTATTTGCTTAAAATAAACAGCTTAGTATCCCAAAAACAGATGTTAGGATCAACTGGTTAAAAATAAAATGATTCAAAAGATAAAGAAAAGACCCTGTGTGCTGAATAAATGAAACCTGCCATTTCTGAATGATGACACTAACTGTAATATTTTCTAATTAACTACCTTTGCTCACCGAGCATCTGTGGATTACAATCTAGTTTTCTATGTAGTTTCCACCCAATGAAAAATGGGCTCATCAACCAACTCCCTATTCTGATCCTCTTTGGGATTAATAAATTGGCATTCTGATTTACAGATAACCTCCTGTGTATTGAATAATGTGAGCCTCTTCTCTAGAGATGAACCACCTCCCAGCATGTTGATAAATATTAAGTTGCTAGTGTGCAAAGTAGAGCATTACACTCTGAAATGTACCACATCAAAGTGTAATCACCTTTGTAAAGCCCCGTCTGAATGTCTAGCTGGGCTGACATTTATGCTGCTCCCCTCTTCAAAATACATAGGATGTAAAAATATTAGGAAGTCCACTTACTGTTATTCCAAGACTAATAATGCTAAATGACTTCAATACAGAAGTCAGAGAAAGCAGTTTAGCATTTTTAACATTAATGGAGAATTAATACCAAAATCACTTAGCAAATCACAAATACGCAAAATCTCACTGCCGAAATGTTTTTCACTATTTAAAAACACCAACAATTTTAAATTAAATGATTTTAATTCATAATGTAAAAAAATTTTTTTTAACTTTTGGGGGAATGTGCTAAAATTAGTGTTTTTGAGTAAAGAAACATTTTTTGTACTTTCACCATGCCGCTTTTAACTTAAGGAAACAAATAGAGAAGGTTCTCACTGTCACAGTGATATTTTACTTTCACCAGCACCACTTTGGCAGTTGCTTTTATTGAAACATATTAATAATTGCCTGAATATATTTTAGTTGGCAACTTCCTTCAAGATACAAAACTGTTTTGGAAACAATTTAAACAGTTTTTTGTGAAAGACCAATGAAATCATCTACCTTTTAGGAGCATTTTATTTTTTTTAGAGAAAAAGAGTGCGTGAGGTGTGGGGAGGGGCAGAGGAAGAGGGAGGGAGAGAGAGAATCTTTTTTTTTTTTTTTAATAAGTATACTCTTTTTTTTTTTTTAAAGATTTTATTTATTTATTTGAGAGAGAATGAGATAGAGAGAGCATGAGAGGGAAGAGGGTCAGAGGGAGAAGCAGACTCCCTGCTGAGCAGGGAGCCCGATGCGGGACTCGATCCCGGGACTCCAGGATCATGACCTGAGCTGAAGGCAGTCGCTTAACCAACTGAGCCACCCAGGCGCCCGAGAGAATCTTAAGCACGTTTCACACCCAGTGCAGAGCCAGATGCGGGGCTACATCTCAGGACCCTGAATCATGAGCTGAGCTGAAGTCAAAAGTCAGATGCCTAACTGACTGAGCCACCCGGGTGCCCTGGAGCATTTTAAAAATTAGTATTTCCTTCCTGTTATTCCAAGACCCCAACATTTCACTGCAAACATCGTATGTTGGCTCTAAGTGCCAAATTCAAAAGAAGGAACAATCACAAATATAAGCATTTTCCTATGAATTAGAAATTAACTATTATGAATAAATTATATGTAATAAGATACAAAATTATAAAAAATCAACTCTCTGACATGTATTTACTAAATTGGCAAAAACAAAACAAAGCAAAACAAAACCCGCCCAATCCTGAAATAATATTAAGAAAGAAAATGAAGAAAAATGAATAATAGGCAAAAGGAAAAAAAATGATTTTTTTTTTTTTTTTAAAGTAAGCTCTACATCCAATGTGGGGCTCTAACTCATGACCCTAAGATCAAGAGCTGCATGCTCCACTGACTAAGCCAGCCAGGTGCCCAAAGAAACTAATTCTTAAAAAGAAAAAGTCACATTAGTTAGAACCACATATAAGAAAATGCAAAAGTTGGCCAGTTAACAGAAATACAAGATCACAAGCAGAAAATTCCAAGCAATTTCCCAATTCTGGACAGTCTCTATTACCCTAAAAACTTGCAAAAGCTATATTTTGTTTTAGTTTAGGAGCTCATGTATAATCACCACACTACTAGTGTGTGGTAAACTAGAAAGCATGCATGATTATCTAGAAAAGCTACTTAGGACTTTGCCAAAACTGGCATTTTGCTTTTGTGAAGCCACAGTGCATTTGTTTGGCTCTTGGCATAATTAATAGTAAAGTTTTAAAGGATTTTGAGGACCTTACTTATGCTGGCTTCTAAATGTACCAGTCTAAAGGCAGAATTTAATATTCTAAAACACTGTAAAGTGGATTCTAAAAAGAGCTTAGTACAATTGCTTTAAAAGGTTTACTTTACTTTTAAAAGCATCTGTTGCTCCAGGTGCATGGTTTTTGTCTGGATGAAACTTCAAAGCAAGCTTTCTATAAGCTTTTTTCAAATCTTCATCACCAGCATCTTTGGTAACTCCAAGTACTTCATAGTAATTTTTACATTTGTTTATGCTGTGAACAAAAGAGTGTGTTATAATGTAAATTTCAAGGAAGAACTTCATGTAATATCTCTCATTTTTTATTTATTAAAATAGTAGAAAGAACTGTCTGTGGATTGTTTTCTCAGTGTCAAATGATAGCTTATCCCATTAAAGGTTATTGCTTCATTCTCTTTTTTGACCACAGACCATTTTTTAACCTCTTTCCAGTCTAAGGAGAGTTGACCATGAGAATGTCCTTGGTGCTTTTTATCACAACTACAGAAGTAAAGCAAAGCCCATAACAATCATGGATGAAGGACAGAGCACACACTGAAACTAAAATGAGGACAAGAACAATTTTACAGTACTCTTAAGTACACAAAGAAATTCCAGAACTCTTCACAAGTATGTCGTAGTATGTCATAGCTAAAGATTAATTAATATGCATTGCATTCCAAGATTTTTGTTGTCACATAACGTAGACCTACCAAATATCAAAGCAACAGTTTAGTGCATGTAAAACAATTACAAGTACCTTAAATGCCAAGGCAAGTTAACTCAGCTCCGCTATACTAACGAGAACTTGTCTGCCAGTCTAAGAAAAAGAAAATCTCATAATAATATATATCACAGGACTCAAAAACGCTTGTTATACCCAATTTTCATTATGATTAGCATGCTCTTAAAGATTACTTACATAGCTAATTAAAGATGTTAACGGATTTAAGCCCAGAGTCTTTGAAGTATATTAAGAAAAAAAAAAAATACTCTGAATGGAGCAGAGAACATTAATACTTCTAAATGCTAATATTCTCCTAAAACCTAATACTTTTCCTTCACTAAAATACAGTAACATTTTCAACATTTTCTGTAGAGTACTTTATGACCTTAGATGTGTTCCATGGGTGAGTGTTTTAAGGTAGTAACAGGAGAAAAGATCTAAGGCATAATTGTTCACCGGCAGCTGAAGAATTGCAGTGACTCAAAGTTCTCAAAGGAAAGAGACAAGATTGATCTTATTTTACTACTGAAACTATAAGCCATGATAGTGCTTGGTACAGGATAGATTCTCAGTAAATATTTCTGGAATAAATGAGCCTTAGCTCTCTTTTTATAATGAAAACGTTCAACATTTGTTAAATGAACAAAGTTAAAAAAAAAAAAAAGACAGGTTTAAGATTATAGAATTTTTTTTATAATCACATATCAATAAAAATCTGTTATGCAGTCTTCTTTATGGTAATAATAATTAAAATTGGGGGGCACCTAGGTGGCTCAGTCATTGGGCGTCTGCCTTTGGCTCAGGTAATGATCCCAGGGTCCTGGGATCGAGCCCCACATCAGGCTCCCTGCTCCATGGGAAGCCTGCTTCTCCCTCTCCCACTCCCTCTGCTTGTGTTCCCTCTCTCACTATCTCTCTCTCTCTCTGTCAAATAAATAAATAAAATCTTTAAAAAAATAATAATAATTAAAATTGGATTTTTCTACTTTAGATACTTAATAAATATTAACTGTCAATAGTCAATTAATCATAAATGTGATATTTCCTTTATTTAATCAACAATATTTATGGAGCACCAATTATGTCACAGACAGTGCTCTGGGCACTTGAGATATATTAGTGAATAAAAGATATATTAGTGATTCCTGCCTTTGCAGAGACCCATTCTCCCAGATATGTTTAGAAACTATGTGATAAAGGGAAAGGGGACATTTATAGAACACCTACTGTGTGTCAGGCAAGGTCCACAATCACATATCCATGTTCCAATATCCATAAAGCTCTGCAAAATGAAAGTTATTCTATAATTTGACGGCAAAAACCTGACTTGAACTCTTTTAGAGGCAAAATTTGACCTGAATGGGTGTGAAGCTGCTAGAGTTTTCATTTATCCCATTTAAGTGTGAATATTTCTGCATGTTGCTGCAGAAATGTTACTATTAAGTAATGGGCTGCTCTCCAGATATTAAGTGTTATTATGTTATGTATAATATATGCTCCTTATTACCTTTCTAAAATACGAACAATTCTGAATTCCAAACTACATCTGGTCTACAAAGATTTCACAACAAAGAGTTGCAGAATCTTATTATGTTGGTTATTTTATACAAATTGTCTCATTTACTCCTCATCTAACCAATGAGAAAATTGAGGCTGGAAATGGTTAGGTCCCAAGTAATAGATGGAAACTGAAATTTATTTCTTCAACAAAAATTTACAGATCATCTACTTTCTGCTAGACACTGTTTCAGATGGTAATGGTGAATAAAACAGTCAAAAAAAACAAACAACCCTGTTCACACTAAATTTACAATTGGGAGAGGGATGAGCAATGAACAAATTATACAAGTAAAATAAAAAGTGTATCATACGGTGATATATATGTAGAGAAAACTAAAAGTGACAAAGGAGACGAGAGAATGGACAGGGAGACCAGCTTTCTAAATAGGATGATTAGGAAAGGTCTCCCAAGTAAGGATTCAAATCTCAGTCTGTCTGACTTGAAATTCCTGTTATCTCAGAATCAGAACAAGGAAAAGGAGTCCTTCAGACACCAGAGTAACCCAGCTCTTCTCTTCTGTTTGCTTTTCCAGTGTTTAAACAGACTCTTGTCTTGTAGGTATTTTCAAACGTTGGTTTTGGTGCCCCAAACATGCTTTCTCTGCCTCCTTTCTTGCTTAGTTAGTTTCTACAATTTCTTCAGACCTCAACTGAGCTTTTCCTTTTCTCAAGGAATCAAATTCCTCAAGACTAGGTTTGGTGTTCCTCTTATATCCCCCGCAAAGCCCCCTGGACGTCAGCCCTCTCCCAGCAATTACCACAGTGTACTTGCAGCTCCCTGGTCTGACTACTCTTCTAGACTACAGGCCTCTTGAAGGCAAGGATTATGTCTGTTCACCGTATCTGTTGAATGGATGGATGATGAATGGACAGATGGATGACTAGGTCCAGTGTAAGGGCAGAAATGGTTAGGATCTAAAAGTCAAAGGTGGTAAGTGCTATAATAAAAATGTAGTTGGCACCAAAAGTCAGTTTGGAATAGAGGAGAATAGACTGTAGGACAAGGAATAGAGCTGTGAATATGATAGATAGTACCTGAATGCAGAAAACAAAAGGAAGTGATAAACAAAACACTAAACAATCCTAAAGCCATTATTACCTGGTTTGTATGCATAAGATGAATAATTATATACCAGATTAACCCTCCAAAATTGTTTTGTTAAGATTTCCTGAGCACAAAAGGCTAGGCAATAGAAAAAGGCAGCCCAAGAGAGGACTGTTGGGTAGTGTAGGGAAGTTAGAGGTTGGAATTCACAATCCTCTAGAGATGGGTCATAAAGCTAAGAATTGTCACAAAGACGGGGAAGCCAGCAGAGAGGTATAAAGTTGACATCACCAATGCACCAGCTGAAGACCACTATATATTTCAAGTAATGCTCCAAATATACTCATTTACCTAATTTTTCACACCTGAATCAAAAATTACCATTCATATATTTATTTTAATTCATATTTTTATTCATCATTCCTTCACCAATTAAATGCATTTGTCATAGTTTCTACAGTTCACTCCTTACTGAAAGATTCAAACCTTCTTCTCCATCTTCACCAAAGAATTATTTTAAAAGAGATAAAAAAGAAAATAAATTAAAAAGAGGTAACCCATTACCTACCCCGGAAGGAAATATCGTACAACCAGTCCAGAAAGACTGACTTCAAGCTCAACAATGGAGAAGTACATCAGTTCAGCCCCTATGTCTTCCTTTACGTGAATGAAAGCATAGCGGATAGGGCAGGAAGGTCCTCTTTCAATTCTTTTTTGCATTTTTTTTTTTTAAGATTTTATTCATTTATTTGTCAGAGAGAGAGAAAGAGAACACAAACAGGGAAAGGGGCAGAGGCAGAGGGAGAAACAGACTCCCTGCCAAGCAAGGAGCCCGATGCAGCACTCGATCCCAGGACCCTGGGATCATGACGTTGGCCAAAAGCAGACGCTTAACCAGCTGAGCCACCCAGGCGTTCCATCTTTTTTGCATGTTATAGCTGATCATTTAAATAGACTCCAGATTTAATTGGTGTTTAGGGAAATATTTATTCCTTAGACAAAGGATTATTTATTTTATAAGTTTAGCAAAATGATTTCATTTCAAGAACAGCTTAAATCAAATCCTAATCAAATCCCCATAATTCAAATGACTTATACTTGTACAGAAGTGTTCCTAACTGATAAACAGAATGATGACCCAGTTAATGCTTTTACAATTATCTTGTAAGTTTTTAAAATAAAAGATGGGCTCTTTTTTCAATGAGAAATTAAAAACTTCAAATTAGATCCAAGACACTTCTCAATAAATTTTCAATATATTTCAATTCAAAAACAGTGTTTAGTTACACAGAATATTAGCTTTACAAAGTTATACACTTTTTCTTCAGTCTTATTGTAAGCTAGCTCTTACTTATGCAATGGATGCAGTATTATTGCATGGGTTCTCCCATTGAGCCAAATTGTCACCGAGCTACTTGTTTGCATAACCCTGCTAACACGAGATAACATGGCTTTCTTCAGAAAAAATCCCCTGTGTATAGGTAAAACAAAAAACAAAAACATACAGCATCTAAGTGTTTGCTGGTGATCTGTTACCTCACTAAAGCAACACTTACGAAGTTTAATATAATGAGTATTATGTTACATAATTCAGCTAAGCAACTCATAAAAGTTATCAACTTAAGTACTCTGAATAACTTAGGGATTCTATTAAAGAACATTCCAATCACATTTAGTCCTCAGAGGAAAAAAACTGCATTTAATAAAAAAGGGATAAGAAAATTATTGACCAGAGAAACAATTTCTAATACAGCTGTACTACTAAGCTAATACTTATACCCAATAAGAATTCATGGTCTGAAATTTGGCTGGGTCCTCAACGCTAACCAGCAATCCTTCCATTCCCTTTGCCTTTCCGCTCTGTAAATTTTCCATACTTTTACAACTCTCCTCAAGTTTCCAATCTCATCTCTTTTCTTCTAACTCTCAGAGGATAATCTCCACTCCAATTTCCCAGAGAATATAGAAGCCAAAAGACAGAAACTCCCTCAATCTCCTGTTTCCATCTTTCCAAATCCGGCCATACACAAAGTGTATCCGTACCCACCACCATCTTTCATTCTTTCATTCTCAAGATATCCTGCCTAAATACTCCAAGAGATAGTAAAACAAAGCACTGCTCTTCCTTCCTTATTTCTACCATACCTTGAGCTACTCCTCTTTTCCTTTTAAGGTGAGGATAGAGGAAAAGAAGAAAAAAAGATTTTTAAAAAATAGCACCAGATTTAGGGCATACCTATTCTCCAAAACTTTCAACTCTATTCTTTGGTGATATTTCAAAATATATAAGTAGTTCTATAGTCTTTTTTTTAATCACAAAATGCTTCTAAACAGAAATCACATATAATACAATTAACTTTATTTAGGTCTTTCATTAAGAACATACTCTCCCAATAGAAAGTCAATTCTACAAGAAAATACAATTTGTTTTCAAATAGATGTGGTTTCCTGGAACACATTTCAGCACACCATTTATTTAAAGCTTTTTCTTGAAGAAATTCAAAAGGAAGTCTCTCATTTATTCATTCACCTATCTCACATAGTCAACCAACTCTCAATCACACAATACTAGTTATAAAAGTAGTTAGCAAAATTACTTATATCCCAAAAGTGCTTCACTACCATTCATGCTAATCAAATACCCTTTAGCATGGCTTCACCATGATTAGGGAGTCTTTTTTCTTTTCTTTTTTTCTACCAAACACCAACATCTGTGGCCACACTCAGATAAAATGTTACAATTAAGCTTTAGCATCTAAATATGTAGGGAAAAAAGAAAAATGTAAATACATTGATATTTTATTTAAAATGACTTCAATTCTAGGGGGCGCCTGGGTGGCTCAGTCGTTAAGCGTCTGCCTTCGGCTCAGGTCATGATCCCAGGGTTCTGGGATCGAGCCCCGCATCAGGCTCCCTGCTCAGCAGAAAGCCTGCTTCTCCTTCTCCCACTCCCCCTGCTTGTGTTCCTGCTCTCTCTGTGTCTCTCTCTGTCAAATAAATAAATAAAATCTTTAAAAAAATTAAAAAATAAAATGACTTCAATTCTAAATTATGGTAAGAAAAAAAAGAATGAACTAAAAAGCAATGGAGAAAAAAGGATGAGCAAAAAAGGAAATAAGATCAGAAGAAAAGTAGATAAGAAAACGTTAAGGGAAAGACAATCTAGTTTTATCTGCTCTTCACTTGAGCTAGTTCACTGTACTATAATTCATTCTCCATGTGAATTATCTGATTAATCAGTTTAGAGTCCTTCAACTTTGCTAGAGAGCAACATCAGTACAATATCAATAAAGCTTCCCTAAGCTGTAGCAGAAAACAAAACAGCATTTTCTGTAGTGTTTCATACTCAAAGGTTCATTTTATTTCCAGAAAAGCTCTTCTTAATTATAAAATCAGTTACATCAGATCCCCAAAACCTAGTTCACAATTTTCCAACTCTACCTAATTCTTTTACTTTAAGTAGAAGTATAACATGAGGTAAAACTAAAAACACGGAGGCAGAATAATTAGAGTATGAAAAATATTAAAAGAAGAGGACGTTATTATATGTTTGCACATGTATATATAAAGATGGCCTTAAAGAAATAGAAAAAAATTGTGCTACATTAATACAAGTGAATTTGAAAATGCTGTTGCTATTGCCCTCAATTTTCCTCTCATATGAAATTCTCCTACTTTCCTGTATACAAAGACAAAACAATTCTTTCTCCTCTTTTATCCTCTCTTAATACAGTTATCTAAATATTATACTGTGTCAAAAAATTGAAATAATATTCCCCAAGAAAAAATATCTGGAAGCAACTTTTGCCTTATAGTTACTTTAAAAGATGGAACCTTCCATAGAGTTGGTACTTTACAGACTGATCTGATAAATAACATAAAGCATAAGACACCCAGAGTTCAATTCTTCTGTGTTTGTTCTTCCACCAAATTATAGTTCACACATTTTTTTAGGCGTCATAACATTGAAAAATTATGTTAGTATCAATTCTAGTTGAGATATAAGTCATATTATCCCTACCTGAGAACTCCATCTACTTGGTCTTTGGTGTAGCCCTTTCCACTTTCACCACTACCAGATGTGCTGTCCTTTGTACAGTTAGGCTTGTTTTGATCACCACAACCTGATGGTTTTCGGCAATGAGGGCTATTTCCAGCGGTGCTTCCATTTTTCATAATTATTTCCAACAGTGCTGTAGAAAGATACAGAAAGCATACTATGCCATGTTATATCATGTATAAACACACGATCTTGAGAAGAAAGTTATAAAGCTGAAAAATTAAGAATCATGTACTCCAAAAGTATTCACCACATGGCTTTTTAAAATAAAATATATTCCCTTATATACCTGTTTAAGATCACATCACTTAGAATATTAAGAAATTAAACCTAATAACTCAAAAGTACTATCATTTAATTCCTTATGACACACCTACATTTGTCATATCATGGTGAAACCACAGAATACCAAAGAAAAAGAGAGAGTCATTAAAGAAGCCAATGAGATTATCTACAAAGAAATAGAAATTAGACTTTCTATTTATTTCTCAACAACAACAATGGCAGCTAAAAGGCATGGAAATAATACCTTCAAAATGCTCAGAAAGAATAACTGTCAACTTGAATTCTGCACTAATTTTCTAGAAAATGCTCAAGATTAAAAACCTTTCAAAGAAACAAAAATGGATAAAATTTACCACTAAGATTTCACTAAAGTATACTGTAATATATAGGTTTTGGGCAGAAGGAAAATGCTTCCAGATAGGTGAAAATGTAAAAGGGAATGGTGAGCAAATACTGTGGTAAATGTATGAGTAAATCTAAACATTGAGCCTATAAAACAATAATATAGTTATGTCTAGGATTTGCTTTAAATACTGGAGGAGTGGGTGCCTGGGTGGCTCAGTTGGTTAAGCGACTGCCTTCGGCTCAGGTCATGATCCTGGAGTCCCGGGATCGAGTCCCACATCGGGCTCCCTGCTTGGCGGGGAGTCTGCTTCTCCCTCTAACCCTACCCCCTCTTGTGCTCTCTCTTTCAATCTCTCTCTCTCAAATAAATAAATAAAATCTTTAAAAAAATAAAATAAAATAAAATAAAATACTGGGGGAGCATAAAAGAAAGGGTAGAGAAAATATATATAAAATAAGATTGGCCATATATATTCATAAAGGTTAAAGATGAGAGGGCAATAGGAATTAATTACACTATCCTTTCTTTTGTGTATGCTTGAAACTTTCCATAAGTAAAACTAAACATAAGGGGGTACTGGGTGGCTCAGTCAGTTAAGCATCTGCCTTCAGCTCAGGTCATGATCTCAGGGTCCCTGCTCAGCGGGGAGTCTGCTTCTCCCTCTCCCTCTATCTCTCTCCCTCCACTTGCACATGCTTGCTCTCTCTCGCTCGCTCTCAAATAAATAAAATCTTTTAATACATGTTTAAGAAAAAATAAACATAGAAAAAAGAACTAAAAGGAAGAAACAGAAATTCGCCATGGTGGGAGAAAATTTTAACACATTTCAATTTAACACAATGCAATGTCATTTATTAACTAACATTGGGTAGATGAAAAAATCACCAGGATACAAATGATATAAATGTCTAATTTATCAAGCTTGATCTAAGAGATACAACATTATGCCCAACAACTGGTGAATATTCATCCTTTCAGGCACACAAGGAATAAAAACACTGACTACATTATAGCTAGACCATAATGTTATTCTCTTTGCATTTCTAAGAAGTAGTCATATATTCTACAATCAAATGAGCACAATGCATTTAAGTAAGAAATCAATTTAAAAATTTAAGTAGAAAGATCACAAATGGGTTAGGAAAAAAATTTGAGACAACTCGTATATCAAAGAAGTAATCATAATAGAAATGAAAAAATAGATTTGAAGAAAAATGAACGTACTACATATCAGAACATGTGGGTCAACAAATGGTGCTGGGACAAGTGAATATCCACGTGCAAAAAAATGAATTTGAACCCCTTTGTTACACCATATACAAAAATTAGCTTAAAACAGATCATACAACTAAATGTGTGTGTGAATATAGAAGTAAAGAAAAATTTCTTCCTAGAAGAAAAGATAGGAATACATCTTTGTGACCTTGAGTCAGGCAAAACATTTTTAGATAAAAGTACAGGTGACAAAGAAAAATAGAGAAACTAGACTTCATCAAAATTAAAAACTTTGTCCCTTCAAAGAATATTATCAATAAAGTAAGAAGGCAATCCACAGAAAGGGAGAACATATTTAGGAAACCATACATCTGAAAAAGACATATACCCAAGAGAAATAAAAACACACATCTACACAAAAACTGGTTCACAAATGTTCATAATAGCATTGTTCATAATAGAAAAACATAGGAAACAATCCAAATGTTCATCAGTTGATGAATGGATAAAATGTGATATGTCCATACAATGGAAAAATGAAGTACTACGTAAACAATCAACAAAACTAAAAGGCAAAAAACTAAAACTATGGAATGGGAGAAGATAATTGCAAATGACATATCTGATAAAGGGTTAGTATCCAAAATCTATAAAGAACTTAACAAACTCAACACCCAAAAGACAGATAATCCAGTTAAGAAATGGGCAGAAGACATGAACAGACATTTATCCAAAGAAGTCTTCTAAAGAAGACATTTTTTCCAAAGAAGATATACAAATGGCTAACAGACATATGAAAAGATGCTCAACATCACTCATCATCAGGGAAATACAAATCAAAACCGTGATGGTTACACCCGTCAGAAGGCTAAAATTAACAACACAAGAAACAACAGGTGTCGGTGAGGATTCAGAGAAAGGGGAACCCTCTTGCACTCTTGATAGGAATGCAAACTGATGCAGCCATTCTGGAAAACAGTACAGAACTTCCTCAAAAAGTTAAAAATAGAACTACTCTACTATCCAGCAATTGCACTATTAGGTGTTTACCCAAAGGATACAAAAATACAGATTCAAAGGGGTACATGCACCCCGATGTTTACAGCAGCATTATTAACAATAGCCAAAGTATGGAAAGAGCCCAAATGTCCATCGACTGATGAAGGATAAAGAAGATGTGGTCTATCTATCTATCTATCTATCTATCTATCTATCTATCTATAATGGAATATTACTCAGCCATCAAAAAGAATGAAATCTTGCCATTTGCAACAACATGGTGCAACATGGAGCTAGAGTGTATTATGCTAAGTGAAAGAAGTCAGTCAGAGAAAGACAAATACCATATGATTTCACTTATATGTAGAATTTAAGAAACAAAACAGGAGAACATATGGGAGGGGGAGGAAAAAAAAGAGAGAGGGAAACAAACCACAAGAGACTCTTAATGATAGGAACAAACTGAGGGTTGATGGAGGCAGGTGGGTGGGGGATGGGCTAGATGGGTAATGGGTATTAAGGAGGCCACTTGTTATGATGAGCACTGGGTGTTATATGTAAGTGATGAACCACTGAATTCCATTCTTAAAACCAATATTGCACTGTATATTAACTAGAATTTAAACAAAGGTTTGGGGAAAAGGGCCACCCAGTTTGCACCACCTGGGTGGCTCAGTCAGTTAAGCATCTGCCTTCAGCTCATGTCATGATTCCAAGGTCCTGGGATCGAGCCCCACATTGGGCTCCCTGCTCAGCGGGGAGTCTGCTTCTCCCTCTGCCCCTCCCCCTACTTGTGCGCACACAGGCGCGCTCTCTCTCTCTCTGAAATAAATAAATAAAATCTTTTTAAAAAAATTTGGGGAAAAAAATGAAGCTGATATATGCTACAACATAGATGAATTTGAAAACATGCTTAGTTAAAAAAAGTCAGAAATATTGTATGATTCTATTTATATGAAATGTATAAAATAGGCAAATGTACACAGAATAAGGTATATTAGTCACTGCCAAGGGCTAGTGGGGAGGAAAGTGTGGAATTGGGGACAAATGAGGATTAACTGCTAATGAGTATAGGGTTTCTTTCTGAGGTGAAGAAAATGTTCTAGAATTGTTTGCTGCAATGGTTGCACAACTGTGAATGTACTAAAACCCACTGAATGGTATACTTTAAAAGAATGAATTATACATATGCGAATTATATCTCAGTAAGGCTGTTATATATATATTTTAAAGATCCTAGCAGTGTTGGCAAATTTGCAAACATATAGTTGTTTATTATTTTTATCATATACGCACTTATATATGTATATAAGTATATATATGTGTCTATGTATATAAGTATATAAGTGTGTGTGTATATATATACACACACACTTCTTTCTACCATATCTTTTCTCTAGTTAATGCATTCAAGAGGTCACCAAAGACATAAGAAATTGTTTTTATAATATCTAGTTGTAGATGATGCAAAAAGGCTCTTAGACAGCAACCTATTAGTTATTAACAAGGTAAGTATGATATATGTTATATAGTTAATTTTCAAATATAGTTTAGTTTGTATTTAATGCAATCATAATGTTAACCTTTAGAGCAGAAGCCAGCATGGTCTAGAGGTTAGTGGTTCACAAAAATTCTCAAAAATTTTGTAAGAATTCTGGGAAGAAGGATGTGACAACAGCTAAAATTTTAAATCTCTGCCAATTCCCTTATAAAATCTGAGCAATTAGATAGCAAAATCAAAACCTCATGCACAAAATCCCAAAGTACCAGAAGGTGGGGATGAACCACCAATAAAGCTACAAGATCTATGTGGGTTTTACCATCTGTGTGGGAAGAAGTAGAGCACAGTAAGAGGGCATTTGCCAGTCCACAGAACAAAAGAATTCCAAAATAACCAACAGGGACTTTCTATATTACAACACAGCAGACAAAACTGAGAAAAATATGTAAAAAAAAGAATGAGTTCTGCTCCTATTGTAGCATGTGAGTGAGAGGGTCCACAATAAACTCTTAAGGGCATAGAAACTCCAGGCACTAAAATGTTCAAAACTAATCAGTCAAAACTCCCATCCAGAACAAAAGCCACACCAAGAACCTGCTGAGAACAGGACCCAAACTGAAGAGGACAGGGGCAGTAGAAGAAATAAGAAATTCCAGATGAAGTGAGGAAGGAGAAAAGAGAGAGAACTTATAAAGCAAGGTGATATATTTTCAAACATTACCCAAAAACTGGAGAAGGATCTCTGTGTATTTAGAAAGGCTAATTAACTTCACATAAAAATGAGTATAAAAAATTAGTAAAAGAAAATGGTAGAAGTGATATCTGATACAAAGTTATTGTGAGAAAAAAAGTGAATAGGAATAAAATAAATCTCTGAAGACAATGAAAACATACCACAAAGACTTGCCAACAAAACAGGTAAATGCTATAAACCACTACTTCAAAACAAGCTGAAAAGACTTTAAAAAGTTATACATAATACAGAAGTACACCATAAATTAGAATTAGAACAACCCCTAGAATTATTCATTCAGAGCTTAGATGATAAAACTCAGGAAACAATAAAAAATAAAAGAAAAAAACCAATTCAAAAAAGAAGACTAAACTAGAAGAAATAAGGAATTAATAAACTACAGATAACTTTGTATAAGCAAAAGAGAATATTAAAAAGAGGAAAAAATTTTAAATTAAAAAATGAAAAAGACAAAAAATTAGAAAAAAATGGCAAATACTGAAAATAGTTACAGAACATCCAACATACATATAATAGGAGTCCCAAAAAAGGAAAAATAAAGCAAGGGACTAAAACCAATAAAACAATAATTGGGGAAAACTTCTCTGATAAAAACATCTAAAGTCATATAATGAAAGGGCAAAGCACATAACTAAGAATATTGACCCAAAATAACCAACCCCAAAATATATTCTAGTAAAATTAACCAAGCATCTAGGCAAAAAGATAGAACAACTTATAAATGAAAGAAAATTAGATTGTCATCAAACTTTGCTTATCAGTAGTATTTGCAGAAAACAATGGAATAACATATTTAGATATCCAAGGAAAGAAAATTTCAGTCAAGTACTTTGTATGCACCAACTAACTTCAAGCACTAAGTCCCCGGATGAACGGTTTTCAACATTCCAGAACTTAGGAGCATAGTTCCCACAAGCCCTTCCTAGAAATCTACTAGAGAACAAGCTTCAGGAATACAAAATAATTATAAATACATTGATATAAGGACTGATGGTGAGAACTAAATGTATAGTGACCCACAGAGATAAGACTAAATAACGATTAAAAGAAAGCGCATATAGTATATAATATTTATATGCTCCGACACTGTAGACAGATTCAAATATTTTTAAAATGGTGGGCTTCTTCTGGCTTGTCTTTTACTTGAAAAAAACAAATTATTGGTCTTCTCTTCCCTTTCCTTTTCTACCTTTTGGCAGCTGACACGTGGATGAAGGAACCTTATTGGAACCAAGAGGGAAGCTATAGCCAAAAACAGGCCTGAGAATGGCATTACAAATATGGAAACAGAAGCTAGAATGAACTCTGTTGGACTGAAAGGGAGGTTTGTGGATGTTGCACAGATATCAAAATTAATAAAGATTAAATTACTATAAATGTGCATATGTCCATATACAAACACATATAACACACAGATATACATACACATACATATACATACATACATTCACACATACATATATTTCTTAGCTCTGTCGACTGAGAGGACCCAAAGGCAATGACAACCCTGTAGCAAGAAGCCTATCTAGTGTGTATATCTTACTTTCCAAGTACCATTGTCCACTGAAAAGAGTAAGAGCTCCTTGGAGAAATAGCTGATTCCCAGGACAATAAAATAAAAAGTGAACCCGAAAATTGTTTTGTGCCAGAAAGTAAGAAAGCTCAAAGAGTGATGGAGACATGTCAAAAAGTTAAAGTCAAAAAGACGCAGGAGTCAGTTTGAAGGGACTCCTGACTAAATCTGAGGCACTCTGAGCATCAAAATTAAAAATGATAGCAATGGGGGTACGTGGGTGGCTCAGGTGGTTGAGTGTCTGACTCTTGGTTTTGGCTCAGGTCACGATCTCATGGGTCATGAGACTGAGCCCCACATCATCCCCATGCTCAGTGGGGAGTCTACTTGAGATTCTCTCCCTCTCCCCTCACTCACCCACATGCTCACTCTCTCTCAAATAAATAAATCTTTTAAAAACATGATAGTAATGGATTAAATAGGAATCCATGAATCCAAACTAATAAATAAAGTTGAATGCCAACTAATAAATTGTAGAAGGAATGACAGAATTAGAAAACCACCATTGACAACCATTAGAAATTTATTCAGGAAAGAATCATCAATGGACACTTAAAGGAGTTGGGGAAGTTTGCTGGGGAACAGGACATTTACACAGTTTTAAGTATTTTCCCACAAAATATTTATTAATTACAATGGGGAAACAAAGTAATTTAGAATGGAGAAACCTGACAATCAGCAACTCAAACAAGTGATGAAAATTAGCATCAATCAATAAAGACCAGATCACTCCTGATATGTTATACTAAGAAAACAACATCACTTCTATGTATTCCTCCCAAAAATTCACATGAGGAAATGTCAAACCCAAATTGAGGGAAATTCTATAAAATAACTGGCCTGTACTCATCAAAAATGCCAAGGTCAAGAGAGAAAAAAGAAAAGATAATCTGGAGAATAAAACATGTCAAATAAATGCAACATGTGTCTTTTTTGTTATCAAAGACATAATTGGGAAGATGGATAGATTCTGAAAGAGGTACATGCATTAATTTCATTAATTTAATGGTTGTACTGTGGTTATATAAGAGTGTCCCTGTCTTAGAAAATATACACTGAATTATTGAGGGGTAATGGGACATCATGTCTATAACTTACTCTTAACTGGTTCAGGAAAAAATATAGTAAGAACAAATTGTGCATGTATGCATGGGACGGGGGAGACAGCAGGGAAGGACAGAGGAAGGGCATGATAAAGCAAATGTAGTAAAATTTTATGAAGTTGGAAGCCTGAGTGAAATACACAAGGGAAGTTATACTATTCTTGTGACTTTTCTAGAAATTTTATTTCAGAATGTTAAAAAAACTTGAAATGGGGAGGGGAAAATGGGAGAGTATAAGCTAAAAATTTTAACTTTTCAATAACTGTATTAGGGGGGTAGTATTGGTAATACTACTCAAACTATTATGTAAGTATATGATGTGGCAGAAAGCAAAAAAATAATTATGACATATTCTATCATTTACCATGGCCTTGAGAACCAGCATTACTACTGTGGGAGGAAGGAAATAGAAATATAAGCTAGAAAAAAAAAAAGAAATATAAACTAGAGAAATTTAACACCCCAAAGTGCTTAATTTGAATGAAAAGTAAAAGTGTAAACTCGTAAGCTGTTTTAGCTATAGAAAAAAAAAGTTATTTCCTAGTCTGTACACTGAAAAAGCCCAGAAATAATGAACAATCCAGTAGCTACAGCATCCTTAGTGCCAGATTGTAATGTTGAAACACCATTTTCCACTAAAAGAAACTTATTGGAGATATGATTCCAGATCTCTCACAGAAAATGTACAAGAGGAACCTGAAACATTCTGTTAGACCAAACAGCAAGCCAACTATTAAAGACTATTGGGAATCTGTCTGTACTCAGGAAGTAAATGTGAAGGGGCTCCCTACTGGCCAAAGACCTAAAAAATAATACAGTTGACCCTGAACAACCCAGCAGTTAGGGGCACCAATCCACACTGCAGTTAAAAATACCCATATAACTTTTGGCTCGCTAAAAGCCTAACTACTAATAGCCTACTATTGACCGGAAGGAAGCCTTACCAGTGACATAAATACTCGATTAACACGTATGTTGTATGTTATATGTATTATATACTGTATTCTTACAATAAAATAAGCTAGAGAAAAAAATGTTACTAAGAAAATTATAAGGAAGAGAAAATACATTTATAGTACTGTATTGTAATAAGCAAAAAAAAAAAAAAATCTGATTAGTGGATCCACACAGTTCAAACTCATGTTATTCAAGGGTCAACTATACTAATTAGCTGCTTTTGGGGAAAAAAGGGAAGCAACCCCTTTTCTTGAAAACTGATAAAAGCAATCAAGCACTTGTCTTTCCTGTATGAACTGTACCACTATGTAACCCCAAGACAGGAAAGGGGAAATACCTCTTTATAGAAGTAGTTCAGCTAATAAATGAAGAATTTTTTAAAACTTGTGGAGCCAGATATGAAAATGATTTTATGTGTTTAGCATTTATAGGTGGACACCAAGTCCCTATGCATGCTAGTTAGAAGTTATCTGTACATTCCCTTTCATTCTTAGCATAAAATTATCTTCCAGTGTTTTTCTGGACATCATCCAGGTTAATAGCTAGATGCTGAATATTGCTGAAGCAGGATCATACTGTTGTTTTATATTTTCAACATCTTTATGATACTGAAAATTCTTCTACAATTTCATGCATAGGGGCTCTGCTTAACAATGGCTACGTGTGTACATGCACTCACACCAAACACTCTTTGCCTCCAAAGAGTGAAGATTTGGACAAGTTCCATTACCTCTGGGTCTCAATATCCAGTTTTGTCATCTTAAAAATGGACTCAGCAAGGCTTTCTGTATTAATTTCTGGAACCAATGCCTGAGAAGGTAATATGATTCAGTTCAAATAGTGCCAGAATTTAGAACACATTGGATTTTTCTGTCTTAGCTATCACATGAGATCTCATTAGCAATAATGTGCAGTATTACAAACATTAGTTGGGCAAATATAGTACTTACAAAGCAAATACAGTACTTATAAACTTATAAACCAGACTACATTTACTTTTGGTTTTCAAAATTATACAATATCATTTTATGCCTTCACTTTCCACACGTATTGCTTTACTTTCGGGGTTTTGACAGACTCTGCATTTAAGAATACTCCGTATTTAGGACTGGTAAAAAAGTAAATACGGTATTAAAAATGTTTATGTGAATCATCCAAAAGTGAAGAACCAAGATCTGTTTTTATTTCATAAGTTTCTACTGCACACCTGTTATATAGAATGTCCACTATTAGCTAAATCTAAAATAAGGATAAATAATTTGAAAAACAAATGGATGTTTTCCTCCTCTCCACAAACCAGAAACAGCTTTTATTTGTGTGATTATAAAAGTAATGTTTCTCAGCTCATTAAAAAAGACATAACAAAGTAAAAATCACTTATAAATCCCACACAAGAAAATCACTCAACCATTTTGGTATATTTGACTCTAGTTACTCTAGTTAGCTGTCGAGTTTTTTATGTATGCTTGAACAAAATTAGAATAATCTAAATATTTGATAGCTTACCTTTATTTAGTTCATAAGATATCATGTATTTCATTTTTTATCAATAAATATCAGTCCACATCATTTACTTACATATTTATGTATTTTTTTATTTATTTACATCTTATTCAGGACTACTGCAGTAGGGGAGTAATCAGGCTTAACTCCGAATTCAGCAAAGACAGCTGGGGATTTATGGCCAATGAGCAGGGTGAGGGGATCAGCAGATGGAAAATTATTGAGGCACATTATCATTTTTAATAGATGCATAGTATCTCAATGCAATGTAATTTATTTAATCGATTCCCACTGAACATTTACACTCTTTCTAAATTTGGCTAGTGACAATTTTTATATATACATTTTACATACTTATCTGATTATTGAAAAGCTTCATTTGTGAATAGCATGTTAAGCTATAAGATTTTCATTTAATTATTTAGTAAATCATCCTTATTGAAGGGAATAAAGTTATATAAATAGGTATCATTCCAGAAAATACAGCCCTATATATGCCAAAGCAAATACTGTCAGGTACGAGGGGAGTAAAAAGGATAAGAAGATTAAAATGGTTCCTGATGGCAAAAGACTTTTTAATCTAGGAGAGGGACGGCTATACACACAGAAAGCATAGCACGAGGAATGAATGCAGCAAAATAGGGAGAACCACATGTTAACTAAGCATGGAATGAGTAGTTGAATCTAAATGGAGAGCAATCCTAACTTAAAGCAATTATTTTCTGCTCAAACAAGTAACAAAAATGACAGAAAAGAGACAAATATTATACTGTTGATGCCAAGGCAGTATCCAAATACTTTTGGCTTAGTAATAATACACGACATTCTTACAGCACTTAATAAAATATCTTTATAATAATCCCATGAAAATTACAGATGAGATAACTAAGTTTCAAGAAAGGAAAGGAGAATCCACAGGAACTGAGCCATTATTATGTCCAGCAGATACATCATATTTCATTCCTGTAGAATGTAAGCTCTAAGAGGACAAGGACTTATTATTCACTTACTCCGAAGCCACAAGGAAGTATGGATTCAGCAAATGTGTGTTGAATAAATGTATCCCCATTTTAGAGATGAGAAAATTGAGGGCCCAAAAAATAGTTACATATGCAAGGTCACACAACTATAAAATTAAGGTTCAAAACTAAATTCAGTATTCCTTCTTTAACTATAAAACACTTTGGCTATTAGCTGAAATTTGGAGATCATTTTATAACCCTTAATTCAATGTTATGGAATATTTGTTCTGAATGTATAGTTTGTACTCATCACTAAAATTTAATTAAGTCAGAAATAGAAAGAAAATGGAATTGCCTTAAAAGGAACAGGTTGGCTAATATTCAGATGTGTAATGACAGTTTGAAAAGCTTTATTTTACTATTTTAAGTCAGGCAAAAGAGGGACAGAACTTTGAATTTTTTATTAGATTTAAATTTTAAAATAATGTATAAAAAAAGGAAAATTCTATACATATATCTTTCACATGAGGGAAAAAATAGAGTACTATTTTAATTGTTATTGTGCAGATAGATGCTGCAAATTACACATGAGTTATCCATTCATTAAAGCACACAGGATGGCCTTTTTTGAAGTTGTAGGCCACAATTTAGTTCAAGTTACTAAGAAATTCTTGAAAACAATCAAAATGCTTTTCTTCGAAAAAAAACAATCTATACTAATTGCCCCCCAATTAGTATGAAACACTGAAGTTAATATTAAGTAAATAGCAATGTAAAACATTAAAACAGTGAGATTGTATCCCTCTGTGAAAGTCCAAAACATATCAATAATTCAATAAATATACAGTTTAAGAAACTAAAAAGTAATTTACTTTTCTGCCTGCTGACATTATTTTTCCAGAATATGTAGTAGCTAGTCATACATATCAATCCTTTTGAACATAAACCAAACTCATAGAATGAAAATATTTGAATATTTATAAAATTCAATTCACTTAGAAGTCCACTGAAATAAATGATCCATAAAATAATATCCTCAACTAAAAACATAGAAAGCAACAATGTCCTAGATCCATTTGAAGATCAAGCTTTTCCTCAAGGAAAACTCTTGCCAACTTTTTTAAGTGTTTTATCAATCAAACTGCTCACCTGGCAAAAATAAAATGTAAAGAGGATAAAAATTCTGGAGTTTAGTTAGAATTTACTCTCACATTTTCCCATTCACTGTATAAGAATGATGAAAATCAATATGCAATGTTTTCTTTTGCCTATGTTAGCATGAAAACACATCCAGAGGAACCTTCAGTCAAAACCCTGAGGCATAAGTATTAGTAATCTAGAATAGGAGAAATTCAGGGATAAAATTTTAAAATTTCATTTTAACCACTAGCTTCACTTTCTTTCTACACCAATTATTTTCTCAGGATTTACACAAATGTTCTAGACCTTTTCCTCCCCTCCCTCTTACCATTAAACATCTTCTGAGAACATTCTATGTAAAACACACTCTGCTAAGTATTTGAGCATAACTTAATTTCAGCAAAGCTCACCTCAACCCTGGGATGAAATCTTAATTTCACAACTAAAGAACACTTAGAGATGCTAAGTAACTTGTCCCTGGTTACAAAACTGTCAGAGGTAAAGTATGCATCTGAACTAAGATTTTCTGACCACACCACAACTGTAAACTATCACTTTCCTTAGTAATCACAGACTGCCTTTACAAGACATTGTACTATTAATTTTCACTGTTATCTTTCTTAATGTTTTCTATGTTCATGTCTTTAAGAGCAACAACTGTGTTGTGCTTTTATATCTTGAAGTATCCTTTAGCAGACTGATTCAAATTGCTTATATGATAGGGGTGCCTGGCTGGTTCAGTCCGTAGAGCACGTGACTCTTGATCTCAGGGTTGTGAGTTCAAGCTATGTTGGGGCATAGAGCTTAGTTAAGAAAAAAAACACTGAAAGAATAAAGTTTCTCAATGAAGCATTAAACAAACAACAAAAACAACAAATTGTTTATATAAGAATGACAAGCTACAAGTTTAAAGCTTCTCAGAGCTTCACACTTGTTAAATAGAAATGATACCAAAAAATTGAGTGCTTACTGTTAAATGCATTCCATATATTAATTCCTTTAATCCTCACAAGAGCCCCATGAAATCGGTACATTATTGTCCCATTTTGCAGATGAAAGAGCAAAGGCTAGAGAGGTTTATGCTACTTGCCCAAGATTAAGATTACAGCCAGTAGGTGGAGAAGATAGGCTTCAAAAGCCAAGGCATTCTGTCTTAAGTGGTTACTTGCTCAATGTTAAAACTGTCCCTCTAGTACTAGATAATGGTTAAAATGAAATCATGTATTCATACAGTATGCAAATTTTAATTCTGGGCAATGATTTCTTGAATATGACACCAAAAGCACAGGCTTAAAAGCAAAAACAGACAAATGAGACTACATGAAGCTTAACAACTTCTGTACATCAAAGGACACAACCAGCAGAATGAAAGACTTCTTACAGAATGGGCGAAAAAATGTGTAAATCATATGGTAAGGGGCTTATATCTAAAATATATAAAGGACTTCTACAACTCAACCACAAAACAAATAATCCAATTAAAAAATGGGCAAGGGTGCCTGGGTGGCTCAGTCCGTTAAGCATCCAACTCTTGATTTCAGCTCAGGTCATGATCTAAGGGTCATGGGATAGAGCCCCACTCAGGCTCTGTGGTCAGCATGGAGTCTGCTGGAGTGTCTACCTCTCCCTCTCTCCCTCTGCCCTTCCCCCCACTTGCACACACAACCCCCCCCATAAGTAAATAAAATCTTTAAAAAAAAAAACTACTTTCTGTCAATCACCTGAGTTCTACTCTCAACTCAGCACCTTAATAATAATAATTAAGTTATTTTAAAAAAATGGGCAAAGGACTTGAATAGACATTTCTCAAAGGTGATATAAATAAGTCAACACGCATATAAAAATATGCTCAACATCACTTATCATTAAAGAAACTGCAAATCAAAACCACAATGGGATATCACCTCATACTTTTCAAAATGGCTACTATCAAAAACAAACAAAAAAGTTTTGGTGAGGATGTGGAAAAACTGTAACTCTTGCACACTGTTGGGAATGTAAAATGGTACAACTGCTTTGGAAAAGAGTATAGTAGTTCCTCAAAAAATTAAAAATAGAACTGCCAATATGATCCAGCAATCCCATTTCTTGGTATGTATCTGAAAGAACTGAAAGCAGGAGAAACCTGCAATGTGATACTTGCACACCCACGTTCATAGGAGCATTATTCACAATAGCCAAGATATAAAAACAACCTAAATGTCTACTGACAGACGAATGAATAATGAAAATGTGTGTGGGGGGGTGTAAAATGAAATATTATATAGCCTTAAAAAAGAAAATCATATCACATGCTACAACATGTACTTAAAGGAATTATGCTAAGTAAAATAAGCCAGTCAAAAAGACAAATACTGTATGATTTCACTTACATAAGGTATCTAAAGTAGTACGATTTTAGAAAAATAAAGAATGGTGTTGCTAAGGGCTGGCAGGCAGGGAAAATGGGGAGTTGTTTTGTTGGTATAGAATTTCAGTTCTGTAAGATGAAAAATTCCAGAGATCTATTACAGAACAGTATGAAAATGGTTAATACTACTGACCCATATGCTTAAAAATGATTAAGTAAATTTTGTTACATATTTGTGCCACATTTTAAAAAAATATTAACTCCTTTCTTTTCTTTCACTTCCTTTTCCTGTCCTCTCTGATAAAGTATTCAACAGCAATGTAATGAAAATGATAGATAAAGCAAAGAATACAACAATATAAAAAAATTGAAATACCTTGAACCTCCAGTGAAACAGTATTTTATTGGCAAGACAATAGAGCATAGTGGTTAAAGGCTTTTTGGAGCTGAAAAGCTCAAGTGCTATTCTGACTTTGCTACTAATTACTCTGTGACCTTCGGTAAAATATTTTCATTCATTCACTCATTCATTCATTCATTCATTCATTCATTCATCAAAAAATGTTTACACATGGGTAAACCCGGTTAAACGAATTCCATCTCTACATAGGACTGTTCTGAGGAGCAAATGAAATAATTCATATAAAACACTAGGCACAAGGCCTGGCACTTTAAGTGTTCAGTAAATGTTGGCTATTATTATTACTTTAAAGCCTCCAGAGCAGGACCTGAACAGAGCGAATTCAACTGAAGTCAGTCCAGTACACCATTCCTTAGTGATTTGCCTAATGAATCGATAATTACGGTGTTATCAAATCCGATACTATTTAGGAAATCATTGCTGACTCTATCATTCTTGCCAAATTTGTGCTCTTCTCTTCTAAAAAAAAAAAAACTCTCTACCAAGGAAAAGCAATGTCATCTCAGGTATTCGAAATGTTTGCTTTGGGAATAGCGTTCCACCCCAAAGGTGGTGGAATGGAGACCTGTACATGAGCCATTTGAGTTCCCCATTCCTCTCACCTCATTAGGGGCCTAGGCCTTATTTGAGGGTGCAGATGCGGTGGGAGGGGGCCACGTAACCAAACAGCCATATATATAAAGCCCCACTCAGGTAAGACGGGGCCAGAGAAATCTGGCAGAATGACGGCTAAACCTTTACAAAAAGGACCGGAGAACCGGCAACACTCGTCTGTCAGCTGAGAGGCGGCCTCTCGAAGGCAAGCCAGTGCGGAGGGAATCTCGGGCAGCCCATCCCAGGCCCGGCCCGGGACAGTCGGGGCCGGGGCGGGGGTGTGTCGGGATGCTCGTCCCGGGGCCCTGCGGCGGGATCTGGCAGGCCGGGGGTCCCGCCGGTTCCCGGAGGGGCGAGGGTGGGGGCAGCGGGGGCTACGCGGCGGTCTGGGAACCCGGCAGGTAGGGAAGGAAAGGACAGTGAGGGCCTCACCGCGGGCCGAGGGCAGCGGGTAGAGCTTCTCCGCCTTCTGCAGGAAGCGCTGGGCCTTCTCACGGTTGCCGGCGTTGAGGGCCTCCCGGGCGATCTCGACACATTTCTCCGCCTCATCCCGGTTCCCCTCCATGGCTTGCGCTTTCTTCCGTTTCCTCCGGTAGCGCAGCTACGGGGGGACGGACGCCGCGGCCGCGGCGGAGGCGAGCCGGCCCGGGCTGGGGGCGTGCGGTGGCGAGCGGGGAGGAGAGCGGGGGACCGTGGCGGCGGCGGCGGCGGCCCCGGCGGACGGGCAGGCTCACAGCTCCGCCTCCTCGCGGCGGCCTCCCCGCCCCCCGCGGGCCCCTACGGCGCGAGCCGCATCCCTCCGGGCCCCAGGACCGAGCTCCCGGGCCTGGGAGTCGCAGCCGGCTCGGCTGTCCGTGCGCGGCGCCGACACGCTCGGAGCCGACCAACGTGTTGCGGGGGGGAGGAGGAGGCGGGCGATACCAGCCCTGCTGCCCGCCGGGGTGTTCCGTCGAGGTAGGGACCCCGCCTCCTGCCTTAGCAGCGCCGTGCCCCCTGACCTCCTAGCGCGGCCAGCGCAGCCGGGAGCCCGCCTTCCGGGCGGCCGGGGCGACAGTTGGGGCCTGGGGACGCTCGTTTACAGGAAAAATCCCAGGGATCGAAGGGCCCGCCTCTCGGCCCTCAGCCTTGGGAGATTTCGGTCAGGTGAGCACGGCGCTGTCAGTCCCTATGAAGCGCTTCCGGCACAGGTGTTCAGAAGCACATTAGAGCGTCGTTTGACCCTAACCACGGTACTGTTTTATTTCCTTATTTCAGCTACACACCATTTTCCTGACCCATATTCCGTTAAATTGTCTCTCGGTACATCCAGAAGGTACGAACACTTTATTTGCAGTTTGCAAATTATTCTGGTGAAAAGCCCTAGTCCTAATCCTTTGTGATCAAAACAAGGCAGGAACCACCTTTTCTTAATGTATTATCATCACAGAAATGACTTGTTGGATTTTCTCCCTTCTCCCATTTTCATGGCACTTCCTCGTGGAATGCTGAACCATGTCATGTTGGGTCTCCTTGGTGGGGGGGGGAAGGGACCACTTATTGCTTGGTAAGGACATCCAAATTTTAAAAAATTAGAGGACAGGAACTTCCCACGAAGCAAGTGTCAAAATGGTCCACTCAACCCAACCAAAAAATACTCGTTTTTTTCACAATGTTCAAGCAAGCTATTGTTAGCATGCAAATATGTAACTCAGGACTCGCAAAGAAATAGACACTCTTCTGGAAAATGGGAATAGCACGCAGCTCCCCACCCCCCATGTTAACTACTGAAAAATTTAATTCAAGTAGACTTCAAAACACTGTAGTGCATGAAAAAACCATTCTCCCCAAAGTCTAAACTGAAAGTTCCCTCTGTGGAGGTAGCTATAATGCCCTCTCCCCCTCCCCAAATCCACCACAGCAATAGCCCACCAGTGTGATGCCATCACACAGAATAGGCACAGCCAACAAACTGAGATGGTCAGCTTAGCCTAAGAAACAGCAACTTGCCCCACTGCAGCTCCTGCCAACCTTTTAAAATTTTTAATACCCCATTACATAATATTAAAAAAAAAAAGTTACACTTGGGTCAGCTGACTTTATCTACCAAGTTCAATTTCAAGAGAAGAAATATGCTTATGTTACTGCTGTATGAGATACCTACTCAAAAGAAAGGAATTCCCATTACAATCAAGCAAATTTAAAACACAACTAAGTTTGGGATATGACCTTTATTGAGCTTATCCACTGGAGTGGAAATAATGTCTGTACAAAACCAAATGTTTGTTACTATAACTTCTGCATCACAATTAAAATCCAAACAGTTTTTTAAAAACAGTCAACTCAATCAAAACCCACTACTTCAGAATCAATAGCTTCTTTGAAGCCACAGTAACACTTAAATATGGTTAAGACTCGAATGCAGAAATTTGGTTGGTTGGAAAGCTAATTAAACTTCCAACTTGCTCAAATAGAATTACAAAAAGGCAAAATTGTGTTTTTCACAGAGATACAGTCCACTGGAATCACCAACACTGGACAGCTGTTAAAGAGTATTTAGAGTCCTGAGATAATAAGGAATCCAGGCATCCTTTAAACAGTCTTCTGTTGTCCTTTCTTCCCAATCAGAGATTTGTGGATGTGTGGAATGACACCTAGGAGAGGAAGAGGGATTAATTCTACTTTTCAATATACATATTTTAAAAATCACACAACACTTAAAACCAAGACAGTGTAATGTTCAACTTGTCTTTAAATGCAAAGCTCAAGTATGTAACAAGTCATTAAGTTATATACATGAATCAAATTTCAGTGAAAATAGACCTTCTGCACTAAAAATTAATAACGAGAACTACACAATTTTTTCTACAAAGGAATAAAATTTTAGTATTTACATACCACCACCAGCAATGGTAGCCTTGATGAGAGAGTCCAATTCTTCATCTCCACGAATAGCAAGTTGCAAGTGACGAGGGGTAATACGCTTTACCTTCAAGTCTTTTGATGCATTTCCTGCCAATTCAAGTACCTACAAGGCAGATTCTAATCAATCTCCTTCCAACTTTCCTTAAAGCCAAAGCCCAGAGAGTAGAATCAAATCTTCATGCAGGTAAATCTACCAAATGACGTCTTCCCCTACTAACTGAATGGCAACACATGCAAAAGGGGGCACGCAATTTTATTTCCAAGAGCAGCAAACTCAACGAAGCTCAGTAAGATTCCTTAATGAGCACCAGCCCCCTCTAGCGTTCTCAGAAGCTTCTAGCCGCGTTTAGGGCCTGGGAGTTTTTCTTGCATCACTTTCCTCCTTCCCTCTCGCTGCCCCCCCCAACCCCCCAAACCTTTTCCAGATTATAGGCGTACACCCATTTACCTCTGCGGTGAGGTACTCCAGGATGGCTGCGCTGTACACAGCGGCAGTCGCGCCCACACGTCCATGACTGGTCGTCCTAGATTTCAGGTGTCGATGAATACGGCCCACCGGGAACTTAATTTTAAGCACACAAACATAAATGCACAAAGATGTTAGAATCAAAGACGGTAATATTACACGCGCGCCAAACCAAGGGGCATGGACGCTGGTGCAGCAACGCACCCCAGCATCGACACACGTGATCGCCCCCCCTTCGATATTTATCGCATCGGCTAACCAAGTCGCGACACCGCATCACCCACGCAAAGACAAAACGCCCATCCAGACCGATGATAAACAAGAAAAAAGGTGTAGAGAAAAACGCCACAATTCCCAGACTGCACGAACAACCACTGACCTGCAAGCCGGCTCTCTGTGAGCGGGAAACCGCCTTTGTCTTGGCCTTTCCGGAGTCCTTCCCAGCCTTACCGCCAGCCTGCGGCGCGCACACGCCCGCGAGCGAAGGAGGAACGGGGAATATAGGATTACCAGGGCGGTGTGCCCCTCCCCCACCGCGGCGCGGCCCAGGCGCGAGCGCGGCCCCGTGCCCAGCCGGGGTCTCCGGCCAGCCGCGCGCCGCAAGGGCGACCCCGCCCGCCGGCCCCCCGCTGCGCGCCCGCCGCGGCCGCGCGCCTCCGTCCGCCCGCCGGCCCCCAGCGGCGCTGCGCGCGCCACCCAACCGTCGCCGCCCGCCGCGAGATCGGAGGCTGCTCCGCTCGCCGCCGACAAAACACCTCCCCCCGCTCTTCCAAATCCTGTCTCCGCGCGTTCCCAACCGTCGCCACTTCACCCCCATCTCCCGTGTGTAACGGGTTTTTCTCCCATCGGCAAAAACCCGCGAAGTCTTCGAGCGCCTCCGCGAAGTTTACCATTTCGAATTCTGCTGAAGCTCAAACAAGCAAGGCAGAGAAAGGACTAATCAGACAGCCAGCGAGATCCCACCGCCTACTCCTTCGTCGCACCGCGATTCAAACTGCGCTGTCTCCCGCCTTCCCCGCTCCCTTTATACTGCTGAATGTTCCCTCATCCGGGAACTCGGATTGCTCATCCCACCAATGGCTGCCACCCGCCCTCGGGACGCGTCCTTGAGGCCTCAGCCAATGAACAAGCGAAGAATAGGGTGGAGGGGCGGGCACTCCGCAGCTCGAGCCGCTATTGGGGCGTGGGGAAGGAGGTGGGGGAGGGCGGAGGGATGGGAACTGAGGAGAAGAAGGGCACGGCGGCGGGAGGGAAGAAACAGAGCGAGCTACGCTGCGGGAGCGAGGAGAGCCGCCGGCTGTGGTCACGTGCCTGGGAGGAGGAGCTGAGAGGCTGGCTCAGGGGAGGGGCACGCGGTGGCGCCCCCGGTCTCCCAGCCTGATCCCGGAGGCTTCGTGTTGTGGCCTCCGGGTCTAGCTCACCCCCCTTCCCCCCCACCGCACCGCGCTAGCACCCCGACCAGAGCGCTTCGAAAGCCGAGACCCGCCGGCTGACAGCCTTTTTTCCGGGACCCGGGGCACCCTCTTCCCCGCCCCCCTCCATCCCCAGCGTCTCCTCTGGTCTGACAGGTGGCGCGTACGCGTCGAGTGAGACTAGACCCCACTCCTCCGTGAACCACACACGGCTTAACAGAGATTTCGTGTTTCTTCCCCGTAGGCAAATCCCCAGCCTCCGACTGATCGCGACCCGCTGCTCCCCTGTCATCTTTAGCTGTATCTCCCAAATTTTCTTTCCTCACCACTTTTGAAGCCAGCCGAGAGATAGTTCCACGGGAACAAACGGTGGAGCAAAGTCACCTCGCTGGTCACAAAAGACCTTTTGGTCTACGCACGGAGGGCTTGGGGTGAGGCCGTATTCTTGAATCAAATCATAAACCGTATTTTTCTGGAGACTACATATCAATGGGTTGTACTTACAGCCTGGTATCTAAAGTTGATTTAGTGAAACCTGAAAGCCATTATGTGTCAACTTTTCTATACAAAACATTTTGCTACATGACAAATGTTCGATAAATGTCGGTGGGGTAACTCCTAAAATGATTCACAGTTACAGATGGTCCATGTAATCAATTGCAAATGGTGGGCTTAGAAAATAGTCCTGTACACAGAGTACTATCATAATGCCAGCTACTTAGTCTTCCAACTAGTAGATTAATAACACCTGTTTGCATCTCCAGATGCTTGTGGTGATGTAAATCTTTTATAATTATAGTTATTACACTTTAACAGTATTTCCGACATGAAGTAATTTTGAAATATGTATTAGGTACTTTAGATTGGGTTTCAGTCTGAAAGATGTTATCAAATTAGAGGACTTCTCTATTTCTGGGAGATAAGTTCTAGAGAAGAGATCCCCAATAATTTTGATACTAAGGTTTATTATTTCCTCCCCTTGAAACTGAGGAATTGTTCATGATGTCATCAATAGAAGAACTAATCAGTTCCCCCACCGAATTGATATAATGACAGTAAAAAGCTGTGAAGCCTGATGTAATAGTTAACCTAGGCTCCACTGGGCCTTTCTGATAAACAACTCACAAGCCAACATTAATACCTTTTCCGGCTTAGAGACTATGTTCTCTTTGTTATGAGGCCCATCTTAATTCATTGTTGCCTCGCTGAATAGAGTTTAATAGAATGAGCTCAGGAACGGTAGAAATAGATTCTGCTCTTCTTTCTTGCTATCATCATAGTCACTAACCTTTTGGAACTTCCAGTTCTTCTATGAAAAGGGTATAGTACCACCTATTTTCTTTTCTTTTTTTTTTTTTAAAGATTTTATTTATTTATTTGACAGAAAGATAGCGAGAGCAGAAACACAAGCAGGGGGAGCAGGAGAGGGAGAAGCAGGATTCCCGGCTGAGCAGGGAGCCCGATGTGGGGCTCGATCCAAGGACCCTGGGATCATGATCTGAGCCGAGCTGAAGGCAGCCACTTAACGACTGAGCCACCCAGGGGCCCCAGTACCACCTATTTTCACGTGGTTGTTGAAAGATTAAAGGAGAGGGTATTCGATGTACCCTTTAGCATGTGTTTGTCACACAGTAAGCATTCACTCATAACTATGATTATCTTTTACCCTGGACCCTGGGGAAGGGTGAAATAAAGTATCTTTGATTCCTAAGCATTTTTTCCTGTCTAGTACATTGTCTTCCTTTGACATGAAAGTGGCAAGCCTGAAACCTGCCCAAGTATGCACAACCAAGGCATCCATCCTCCAAACTAAAATCCTAAATTGGTTTAATACATTCCATGGTTTTCCTCTTCCTCATCCTCCCCAAATTCATCATATAAAGATGATTACATTAAGAGAAACCTACGTGTTTGTTTACAGTGGTGATTAAACCAAGCCATAGTTTTAAATTCCCAATTGCCCAGGTATATACTTCCCATGACCACAGATTTCATACACTTAATTCATAAATACAGGGTGTAGGTTACAAAGAAGATCAGCTGAGTCTACTCTACCCCAGTCCACGGCCATTTCAGGAAAAACAATTCAAAGGTCATGGGGCCCAATATATCTTTTAATACAGTACTAAATTTATTTTTTCTATACCTAACAGTCCTCAGAATTTTTTAAAATAAAAAATCTAGGGTCTTTTTTTTTCTCATATCCTTCCCCCACCTATTGTTGGTCTTTAAGATTTACTGAGTAGAGGGAGGGAGTCTATGTGTTGATATGTTTTCCCAAATAAGATTTCACCTATATTAGTATTTTATAACTTGTCCCACCAGCTAAACTGTAAATACTGTGCATCATAACACATGATGCATAATCCCTCCCTAATAAAGGAATAGAAGTGATATATGCCAGGTTAGTGCTGCCAGCCTGTTAGGTAAACTAGAACACAGTCATTAAGTTGTACTATGTGCCAGGCAACATGCCAAGCAATCGCAGTTGGGAGACAGGATATGTAGAGTTTAGGTTCTTCCCTCGGTCTAGCTGAAAGGATTAGACAAGGAGGAAAATTTAAACAATGCTCTAATCATTAAGACCCCATTAATAAGGCTGTTACAAAATAAATTCCTGATTGGCTGCCAAATCAACAGTTTCTCTAAAGGACAGAGACAACGGTGGGCTGGAGTGTTTTGAAGAGTTTATGTTTAAATGGACACAGGGAGAGTTTAACTAGACTGGCAGGCTGGTGTAAGGAAGCAGCAGCTAGAAGGTAGGTGTGGAAGAGATTCCTGGTCATATCCCTTTATCTATTTTTCCAACTTCTTGAGGAATAGCACTTTCAATTTTTAGTGGGATACTTGCTCATCAGAATATAGATACATTTGGCCAGAAAAATAAGTTTTCACCAAAGGGTGTAAGCAGCAGTAGGCACAACATCCAGGATATTTCCTTAAAAAAGACAAGCCTTTTTCTTCTTCTTGAAGAATGGAATGAAAACAGAGTTGGAAAGCCATTTTGGACCATGAAATGAACTTGGGAATATGGGTCACACATGAAGGAATAATGAGATAGAACAAGCAAGTGATACTATGGAGTATCAAATCTGCCCTGGATCTCTCTGAACTTTTACATCTATTTTGTTTGAGTCACTTTTATTTTGGATTGTCTGTCACTTGCAGCTGAACCTGATCTTAACCATTACAGTAAGTCAACATCCTAAATCTTGGAAAAAGATAGCCGACTTTACCCTGAGGAACTGAGAAACCAATTAATACTTCTGAGAAGGGAAAATACAGTGTTCATCGATTTTAGGATACTAATCTAGCATGAGGTATAAGGCAAATCATAAAAGGGAAAATTTTTGTTAGAAGCCTGGCAAAGATGATGTATGTCACTTAGGGATAAAGCCTAAAGCCAGTCTAACACTGTAACCAGGAGAAGGATGTAAAACATCTTGAAAGAAGAATCAATAAGATTTAGTAACTGACTGGGTATGACATTTAGGAAGGCATGGGAGGTGGACACAAATAAATGAAAGGGCACAAAAGAAGACACCTAGATTTTTAGATTGGTGGTCTGGGATATAAAGTAGCATCTAAAGAAATGGGAAGGGGTGCCTGGCTGGCTCAGTCGCTGGAGCCTGCAACTGTTGGTCTTATGGCCATGGATTTGAGTCCCGCCATTGGATGTGGAGCCTACTTAAAATAAAAAATTAAAAAGAAAAGAAAAGAAAAGAAATGGGGAAGCCAAGAGGGTGGGTGTGAATGGACAGAGAAGAACTAAGTTAGGAAAGTTATGAAATATTTAAGTTGACATTAGAGGAATTCAAGTGGAATTTTCAAGTAGGTACATTGGAAATAAGGTCAGGAGCTTGTGAAAAGAAAAGGTTTCAAAGATATATCCCACAGAGCATACCTAACAAAAAATTTAGATAGTGATGTCAGAACCGTTAAAAGATAAACTGAGGCATATTAAAAAGTGTAAGAGTTTATTGAATCAAAAATTGATTGGAATTGGGCAATGCCAAACCAGAAATAGCTAGGGGCCCTCCACTGACAGGAGCTGGGGAAAAAGACTTATGTAGAGAAGGTGCGGAAGCAAAGAAAGGAAGTGATTTGATTGGCTATAGCTTAAAGCTTAGTTGACTATTTGTTCTTAGTTGTGTTACGTTTCTAGTTCATAACTTGGAGGCATTTATAGGCTTAGGTTTTGTTGGCTGAGGTGACATTAGAGCCACCTCACTGTAATGGTCTCCTTGTTTATTTAATTGAACACACCGGATGACAACATCAAGGAAAACCGTGAACACAATTGAGAGCTAAAGAGCAGCCAAAGGAAAGGACCCAAAGAAGTGAAGTGTGTGTGGTGTCTCACTGGGCATAATGATTCCATACTACACTAGAAAATTCCCCATAGTTACAATAGCTAACAAGATGATGTTCAAAACATTTCCACAAGTGTATTGCTAGCTCTGGGAAATGAACATTAATCAGTTTTTGATCCTTACTACTCTGTTTACCAAAGATGATGATGTTGCCAGAGATTCTGAGACTAAATCTGGTTTTATCTAAACTCTTGGTTGTTACATAAATTTCTTATGCCCAATGTTACAAGGCATGGGTAACTAAGACAAGCCCACTGGCTAACTTCTCTAAGTGTGAAATTCCACATAGTTATCTTAGTATGAGAGGGAATCCAAATGCCATCTTCATCCTGAGGAGGAAAGGGAAACACTACAAAAAAAAAAAAAAAAAAAAAAAGAAAAGAGTCTAAAGCCATGAAATTTATACTTCATACCCCTCCACAAACTCAACCCCAGGGCAAAAACCATATGAAAGGGGTGGCCATCACATCCATTGTTAAAACTTTGTAGAGATAAGTGTGACCCCACAGTCCTCTCAATTGGATGGAAATGGTTCAAGAGAAACATCTAAAGGTTTTTCCAGACCCTTACATTTTCCCAGCTTTGTTTTGTGTGGTGTGTGTGGGGTGGGGGAGCAGTTTGAAACTGTTTATTAGCACAGAACAACCCAGGTAAAGCTAACATACAGCTAACTATCTGAGAATCATCTTGTTAGCTATTGCAATTGCTTAAAGGAGATTTCTGAATGGAAATCCTCTCAGGAGAGAATTTAATTAGTGCCTTTGACCATACATACCTGTGACTGTCTCTGTCTTAAACAAAATGTGTAAACTCTCTAACTAAACAACATTATTTAAGACATCAGTGTTATTCTTTCTGGATGAATACTGTTTTCATTGTCTTCTAGTGTCCTGATGTTTCATGAAATAGTCATTTATGTCTTCAATAAGCCTTCTCTACTGCTCAGAATCTCAGCAGGAAACAGTCTGAGACAATCTCGTCCTCCATTAATAGATTAATCCAACAACTCTAGGCAAGAGCTGTCCAGGTCATTTATCATATTTCACCACAGGATATGGAAATTTACATGCTGGCTCTTTGTTTAGATTTTTATTTCCTGTTTTAAAATTAAAACAGTATACTCATCTTAAATCTCAAAAGTGAAACAAATCACTTTTTCTGCAAAATAAGCTGACAATTCAGGAATTCTACAAAATATGTAAGGAGAGGGAGAAGTCTGACAAATCAGTGTTATATATATATTATAATGTAGAAGTACTTGTGGCACATCACTGATTTTGTAATGTCGTAAAACTTTTAATCTGCAGGAAGGGTTTTTTCCAATTAATGAGTATTACGAATTACAGAGCACTTGAAGATAAACACAGTATCTTGAAGATAAATACTTATATGATATAGATAAATATAAATAGATAACAAATGTATAATATTTTCACATATGAATATATATAACACTCCAAGTGGTTGCTAAACATATTGCCTAGGAAAAATACCAGTAGATTTGCTTTAAAAAAAATTTCTATAATTACATTAATGATTTGTAAATGTATCAAAGCTCAAGAACTTTTAAAATATGTATTTGAAAGTCAAACAGAGAAAGACATGTATCATATGATCTCACTGATATGAGGAATTCTTAATCGCAGGAAACAAACTGAGTGTTGTTGGAGTGGGAGGTGGGGTGGGAGGGATGGGGTGACTGGGTGATGGACACTGGGGAGGGTGTGTGCTCTGGTAAGCGCTGTGAATTGTGCAAGACTGTTGAATCTCAGATCTGTACCTCTGAAACAAATAATGCAATGTATGTTAAGAAAAAAAAAAAAAGAAGAAGAAGAAGAAGGTAGCAGGAGGGGAAGAATGAAGCGGGGGAAATCGGAGGGGTAGACGAACCATGAGAGACGATGGACTCTGAAAAACAAACTGAGGGTTCTTCAGGGGAGAGGGGTGGGAGGATGGGTTAGCCTGGTGATGGGTATTGAGGAGGGCACATTCTGCATGGAGCACTGGGTGTTATGCACAAACGATGAATCATGGAACACTTCATCTAAAACTAATGATGTAGTGTATGGGGATTAACATAAGAATAAAAATAAATAAATTAAAAAAATATGTATTTGAAAATTTCTGTATATTATGTTCTCTCTTAAGTTGGTTTACGAACATTCTTTATGGATAAGTCAAACTATAATTCAATTTCCAATGACCTATCAAAAATTTCAGATGAACAGGATCTGAAATATTGAGGCTCTACTCTGGGTTGGTTGCCTGTGGTAGTCTGATTGGCCTGAAAGACTGGAGGGCATGTTGAATATATTGAAACCGCTTCTACAAAGCAACACATTTTTATTCAGACTGCCTATTTTGGAGGTGGCCAAATCTTTCCATGTCACCTCTAGGTACCGAAATTTTACCTTGAACGATAGCTTATGTAAAAATAGAGACATTTGTAAGATTGCACCTGTCATAAGCTCCCTCGTTCCATTTGCTGCACACACTTCATAAGGCTGTCTTGAAAGGACACAGTGCCTTTTCACTGACGTGATCTTTATATGGGTTTTAGATTTGTATATAGACATTTGAGTAAAGACACTGAAGAATATGAGGTAGGTAATCAGAGCCCAGAATGGCAGAGACGGGCTCATTGTTCACCAAACTCGTTTCTTCTTCCTGAGCATTCCACTAGAACTCCTGCTCCCTTGCCAGGAGGGTTGGCCATGTGATGGATTCTTGTCAAGGTGGTGGAAGTGGAATGTGTCATTTCTATATCAAGTCTTCTAAAAAGTGAGTGTGCCTTCTCCACTCTCCTTTTCTGTATGTGAGGGTTGTACACAAAGCAGGAAACTCCAAAGAAAGAGAGGATTTTAGATTCTCAAGATAGATCATACAAAAGACCACTTGCCAACTCGAAACACCAACACTTTTATTGTGTTGTCACCACAATTTTGTTTGTTTCTTACAGCAGTTAGCCTTCTTTATACACCTAGCTTACAGCCACAAAACAATCAATTGTAAACAAACGTGTTTTTGAGAGATCTATGCCTCTGTGGCCCATTGTTATTAGACTCCTCTCATTTGCTAAAACTATACAATAGAAAGAGTTTTGGCAAACATTCCCTACTAAAGAATTCTTGTTTCCATTATTCCCTACTTTTAAAAAAGACCATACATTGAAAAATACAAAATAACTTATGCACAGGTTATTTATTGTGGCAGTGTTTGTAATAGCAAAAGACTGGGAATAACCCAGATTATCATTAACAGAGAATATATCAATAAACTGATACATCGACATAATGAAGTAAGATGGAGCTGTAAGAAGGAATAAGGAAAGGGATGCCTGGATGGCTTAGTCAGTTAAGTGCCTGCCTTCAGCTCAGGTCATGATCCCAGGGTCCTGGGATCGAGTCCCACATCAGGCTCCTTGCTCGGTGGGGAGTTGCTTCTCCCTCTGCCTGCCACTCCTCCTGCTTGTACTCTCACACTCTCTCTCTCTGGCAAATAAATAAATAAAATCTTAAAAAAAAAAGGAATAAGGAAAATCTCTATACACTGAAATATAGTGATCTTCCAAATATATTATTAAGGGAAAGAAAGTGCAGAATACGGTATCTAGTATGTTATGTTTTGTGGAAAAATTTGCATATTTGCTCATATGTGCAAAAAAGAAACAATAGTGGATGAATAGACCAAAAATTAATAAAAATTATTATAGTGAGAAGGAGGGAAGAAAAGACGGGGATGGAAGCAAAACTTGTTTCACAATTTTTACCTTGGGGTGTTATAAATATTTTTATATAATTAAAAAACTCTAATAAGCAATCTGTAAATATTGAAATGAACTGAATTAAATAAACCTAACTGGATATTAAGTTGATGCCATATTTTTTTTTTAAAGATTTTCTTTATTTATGAGGGAGCAAGAAAGAGAGAGGAGGATCAGAGGGACAGAGACTCCAGGCTGAGTGTGGAGCCCGATGAGGGGCTCAATCCCAGGACCCCGAGATCACGACTTGAGCCGAAACCAAGAGTTGCCTCTTCAAGAAAAAGACTTAGAAGCAATGACAAGCCAATAGCAGTAAATATCCCTAGTGGCAAGATCCTGGTTTCTAAATACCATTTTCCATCTAAAGGAATCTTTGGAGAAATGGCTGACTCCATAGCTGGGGCAACAAATGTACATGATGAACTTATGACATTATATCATCCCAGAAAGTAAGGACACCATCAAAGACTATAGATCCCTGCAAAAATAACACTGAAAAAAGTTAGAAAAATCTCCCATTGGCCAAAATGGGGTAATTTGAACATCAAAAGAATAATGACCATAAGTTTAAGTCTAACATATTAAATTTAGAAAAAGAAATGAGTTCAAATTAAAGAGAAAAAAAGAGTGAGGAGAGAGGATAGATAGAGGAGAAGGTGAAAGAGAAAGGAAGGGTGGGAGGAGGAAAGGAGAGAGAAAGAGGAAAGAAATTCACTGGATGCCACTGGAAGTGTCTACAGCATCAACTCATTACTCTAATTTGATAATTAAAGGTGAAGAAGAGAACATTTATCTTGTTGCTATTCTATGAATTACATTTCAGTTTATACTGAACTAGTTGATGAGGACAAAATTCTTTTTTAAAAGGATTTTATTTATTTATTTGAGAGAGAGAGAGAGAGCAAGTGAGAGAGAGCACAAACAAGGTGAGGGGCAGAGGGAGAAGCAGACTCCCCACTGAGCAGGGAGCCCGATGCGGGACTCCATCCCAGGACCCTGGGATCATGACCTGAGCCGAAGGCAGACGCTTAACCCACTGAGCCACCCAGGTGGCCCCTGGGGACAAAATTCTTCTAAACAGAAGAGTTCAAGCTGATAAACAGAAGAAATAATAGAATTAGAAATAAAATCCCATTTGCAACCTCCGCATCAATTCTTCAAAGTTCATCAATCTATGGTAAAACCACCTTGTCCTTATAGTATATTCCACTGAAGATTGAGAGTCATACTATTTCTAAGTTTATGTGGAATATTCTTTTAAAAGAATACTTTACAGACGGGGCTGTGTAATTCACTTCATATCTATTCAGGTGCTTAGGCTATTGGAGATCAAAGAAGGACAATAGACAGGCAATGCAAAGGAGCGTTAGCCAAATGTAGGATGTGGGAAATTGACCTGGTTTCCTCAGTAAGAAAATAGTATTGATCAGAGAGGAAGGAGAAGAGAGAGGTTGAGAGAGAGACAAGACAGCTGCTTTAGACTAACAGATTTTCAATTCTTTTAAAAGAATTTTTAGGGTCACCTGGGTGGCTTAGTCAGTTAAGCATCTTCTTTCAGCTCAGGTCATGATCCCAGGGTCCTGGGATCGAGTCCCACGTCAGGCTCCCTGTTCAGTGGGGAGCCTGCTTCTCCCTCTACCTGCCGCTCTCCCTGCTTGTGCTCTTTCACTCTCTGACAAATAAATAAAATCTTAAAAAAAAAAGGAATGTTTAAATTCTTTTAAAAAGAATTAAGAGACAGAATAGACCAATAAAATGTGTTGAACCTTTTTGGGGGCTGATGTCTTTTAATTTTTTTCCTAAAGTGTTTAGCTAATGGAAATTTGAATATGAACTTATCATTAAGTAATATTCAGGAATTACTGTTAATGTTATTAGATAAAATAATAGCATTTGGTTATGTAAGAAAATGTCCCCTATGTTATTATTTTAAAAGATGCACACAAATACTGAGGAGACAGATGAAATGATTTCTGGAATTTATTTTCAAATGTTCCAACCAAAAAAATGATTTTTAAAATGTAGGAGAGGGAAACAATGCAGCAAAGTATTGATGATTGTTAAAACTGAGTCTGTTTTGAAAATTTCAGGAGAAGTTCAAAAAATTTCTTTAAAAGGTGATGAAACTGCTACAAATGGTATCTTTGTGTGGAAGAGGAAAAAAATAGTAAGCCTTGCTTTGCAGTCACGCAGTTTGCTCCTTGCTTCAGGCCCTAACTATGTTTTGCATCATAGCTTTGCCCTTTAAAAATTTTTTTTTTAATAAAGGGCAACCCCAATATCTGATTTGAACAAACCAGGCTCGCTTCTCAGCCACTCTGGTTTTACCATGTACAGGATATTTTCTTGTTTGAGGTTGCGCTTAGCCATATTTAACAGATAAGCTCATCTATATGAAAGTTTTTGTTGTTAATTTTGTTTTGCTCTGGCTATGCTCAAATAACACACAGGGAACTTGTGCAAGAGGTCACAGGGTACCAATATAGGCCACATAAAGGAAGGAGCAATGAGGCAGTAGTGGGGGAAAAAAAGAGGAAAACTGAATTCAGACGACGTGGACTTGACACTGGTACTTCCTAGCTAAGAGATGTTTTGTCAAATCACCCTCTGAGTATTGGCACTTCTCTTGGGCAAAATGAGAACGGTAACAGGGCTATTGTAAAGATTTCTTCAGCTACGCGAGGTACTTTTTCAACTCTAGAGCATCATACCAAGATAAAACATTACTAGCACGGAGAATGGATCCAGCAATATTTCACATGACCATTGTCAATTTACAAAAGTGAAACATTATATGGATTTTTAGAAAATTTTTTTAAAGATTTATTATTTATTTTTTTAAAGATTTTATTTATTTATTTGACAGAGAGAGGGAACACAAGCAGGGGGAGTGGGAGAGGGAGAAGCAGGCCTCCTGCTGAGCAGGGAACCTGATGCAGGGCTCGATCCCAGGACCCTGAGATCGTGACCCGAGCCGAAGGCAGTCGCTTAACCGACTGAGCCACCCAGGTGCCCCTTATTATTTATTTTAGAGAGAGAGAGCTATAGAACACGAGCGGGAGGGTCAGAGGGAGAGGGAGAGAGAATCTCAAGCAGACTCCACACTGAGCGTGGAGCCCAGTTCCAGGCTGAATCTCACCCACCCTGAGATCATGATCTGAGCCAAAACAAAAGTCAGAGACTTAACTGACTGTTCCACAGAGGTGCCCCAAAACATTATATTTATTTAAAAATAAATCAAATAAACAAACTGAAAATTTCCATTAAAAATACCAGGGTAAAGAAATTAATTTCACAATGCAGATCATTACCTCAGTTTTACTGTTTCAGGCCTTATCTTTGATCAAGTTTTTTGTGTGTGTTTTATTTCAGCACCTAATACAGTTGTAACTCTTAAAAAACTTGTAGGTAAATTTAGTACCATACATTGGAACAACAGGAGGCATTAAGTGTGACTTAGATTGTTTTCAGTAATTTATAATTTCAATATGCTGTCAATACTCAGTGTTGCTAACCCTAGAACGCAGCTTTTCTCTAAACTGTTTAAGGCACGTAAACAACCGGCATGAATGAAAAGTTGTTCTTACGATATAATTTTGGGTCCTGAAAAGAGAACTGAAGAAAACGTGCTTTTCCCCTACCCTCTCTTCAGAAAAAGAGGCCACATGAAAGAACACGCATATCTCTTTAAGTAATTAATAGCTTAAGGGCTACAAAGTACTTCAAAAACAAATAACAAAAGTGATCTTTTTCCTAATACACAGCAATAAGAAACACATTTCATCAGACTCTAGGGTTCCTCTCAGTAGAGGGATTAGGTCAGCCTAATAAACACAGAGTTCCACATTGGCTTTTTACTTTGTGCCTGCTAAGCCTCATTTCATTATAGTGATGTTAGACCTTCTTTGGTTAAGCTGTTATTCCATTTCTTCCGGTGAAATGATAGAGAAAACACATATTCCTGTGGATACTGTTAGCACTTCCAGTACCTTTAACAACTCGCTCTTCCACATTTCCTCACCCTCACTTTTCCCTACTCTTAACTGTCTTTCAACCCAGATCAACCGCTTTCCATTAAAATACTTATTTATTTACTTACTTATTTTTGAAAAAGCTAAATGTTTACATCTTTCAACATTTGAAAGGTAAAAAAAAATAAGTTATGTAGTGAAAATTCTCTTCCCACCCCTGTCCCTCAATTACCCAGAAATATGTTTTCTCCAAATTTCCTTGGTTGCCTGCTTTTATTCACATTGCTTCCTCTATCCGAAATGTCCTTCAAACATCTTTCAATTTTTGTTCTTCACTTCTTCAAAGTGTAGTTCAATACTCTCCTTTAATGAGCTTTGCCTGAACCATCACCTCTAAAATTGATCCCTTATTTTCCTGATTCTGCACAATTGAATATGGTTTTTACCTTAATTCTTTTTTATTCATTTTTTAAATTGTTTTACCTTAATTCTTAAAAATATGCTTAAAAAATAAAAAAATGCTTAAAATTGCTAATGTTCCTAAATTATTTTCATATTTCCTGAACAGATTTGAGATTTCTTCCTTCCTTCCTTCCTTCCTTCCTTCCTTCCTTCCTTCCTTCCTTCCTTCCTGAGAGTGAGAACAAGCGGTGGGGAGGGGCCAGAGGGAGAGAGAAAAAGCAAACTCCCTGCTGAGCAGGAAGCCCGATTCCGGACTCGATCCCAGGACCTGGAGATCATGACCTGAGCCAAAGGCAGCTGCTTAACCGACTGAGCCACCCAGGTGGCCCAGATTTGAGATTTCTGAACAGCTTACAGACTGATAGTTTCCTTAAAAGCAAGAAATGACTCCTATTTCTTTTGTTTTCTATACAGCAGGTAGTCTGGACTCATGCAAATAATTGATGCTGAATACCCTCTCTAGCCTCAAAAACCTTATCAGGTAATTCTTAAAATTTGCTGCTATGAGAATCACCTGGGGAGGTTGGAAACTCATAATGTCCTGGCTTCACCCTATACCAATTAAATCAGAATCTCTGGGGGTGGGATCTAAGCATAAGCACTATTTAAAACTCACCAGATGACTCCAACTTGCAGCTAAATTTAAAAATCAGTAACCTAACCCACCTCCATGCCCTCGATCTCGGACTATGACCTCATTTCATAAAAACATGCCTTTGCTACCTTCCTGCATTCATACCCATTTCTGCTTTGCTTCTCTTGAGTATAGAGTTCCTCTTCCTCCCACAGGCTTCCTTCCAGCAGCCATATTTTCTTTGCTCTCCTTCACTGAAAACCTTCTCATAAGGCTTTGCTATGCAGATGGTTGTCATTTTTTTTTTTTTTTTTTTACCTCCAAGTCACTCTTCAACTTACTTATATCTGGCTTTCATTCCCATCAGGCATGCAAAAATGGTCTTGTTGGTATTACTTGTCATGTTGCCAAACCCAAGGGTCAGTTTTCTGCCTTCTCATTTCTTAGCAGCAGGATCCTTTTGTTGGAAATCCTGTCTTTTCTTGATTTCCAGGACACCACACGTTTGCTCTCCTTTCCTTCCACTGCCTCTTGTCTACATGACTTCAGGATGGCGGTTTCCCAGTGCTTGATCCTAAGCCCTCTTTGTCGCCACACACTTCCATGTACCACTTGTGCTTAGAGATGATTTCAGATAGTAAATTGTTGAAATGGTTTTTTTTTACCTTAACAGGTAAGTATTTCTTTTTAATGCTATTAGAAAAGACTACAACCTACAAATCAAACTCACTTTAACACTATAAACTGAAGGAGGATGAGTTTAAATAGCAAATCATATGACGAACTTCATAAAACATTCTTTACACATCTCTTTTCTTTTTTTTCCCCCTGAGTGTCTTCTCCAGATTACAGATGACTTTGCTCTCTCCAAAATCCTCCATCCACTGCTAGATCTCCTTTTTCCTATATAGCCTTTTCCCTAAGCATACGCTCCAGCTTCTGGTCTCCATTTTTCCCCTCCCCACTGGTCTTCAGCAGAAACACATCCTGCTGATGAACTTCTGTATACTGGGGATCGAACCTGCTAGTTTTATGAGAAGTTAGGGTTCACCTAAAAGGGAAGTCTTCAATATAGAGAATATGTACATTACAAGGAAGTCATGGGAAATTTGCTTGATATGGAAGAGATATTCTGGGAAGAAAGAGATTATTGAATAGAGTCTGTCTCACGTATGTTTTTACTACCTAAGTAGTAGTTCACATTCAGGAATGTAGGTACACTTTAGGAACAGGGGAGTCTCAAAAGCACCTGCATCAGGATCAAAGCTGTCATATTTGTCACCAATTTATTTATTTAATAGGATGAAGCATTGTCAATATGTAACTCTAATTATTAAATCTGCATCTCTAAGATTTTAATTGAGTAGTGCTGATATAATAAATCTATTTTCTTTTTTTTTTTAAGATTTTATTTATTTGCGAGAGAGACAGAGAGAGACAGAGAGCATGAGAGGGAGGAGGGTCAGAGGGAGAAGCAGACTCCCTGCTGAGCAGGGAGCCTGATGTGGGACTCGATCCCGGGACTCCAGGATCATGACCTGAGCCAAAGGCAGTCGCTTAACCAACTGAGCCACCCAGGCGCCCATAAATCTTTTTTCTAATAGTTTTGTTAAAGTCTTTTAAACTTGTAATAAAGGTCTGACATGATATATTTAATAATTCTAGTATCTATAGGTTATATTTATCAGATTGTAATAAAGCTCCAACAAATACACTGTTTCTTTATTCATTTATATAATGACTTTTTAATACATCAGCCCTAGCATTTGTGGAGGCTCATATACTACATCCCTGAATATTTACATGTCAAAAATTAAGCCAGCATTGTTAAATAAAATGTTTTATCTGCCTACATGACAAAATTACATTTATAGTGACAAAAATTTTTAAATGTGAAGAGTTATGTTATTTTTATGTAACTCCAAGTTAGAAAATGTAAAGGTTGACTGGTTTTAATTATGGTTGTCATGTGTGACCTTCTGTTGATGGCCCAGGGATGTTTGGAGAGTATAAAGTAAAGGTAAATGGAATTAATAAATTATATATTTATTCTGTAAGAATTGTTTTTCTTGCTTTCATTTTAGAAAAATCACTAGGTTATGATATTCTCATTTACTAGGTATTGACATTATGCTAAATTAGACATTTTTGATTCATTAAAACTTTTCAATGGTTTTTAGTATTAATTTTAACTGGGCAAAGCTTCACTCAGCTGAGGCAAAAACATCTGGATTTTTAATACAATTCTTAAAGCAATACTTGGATTTGGTAATGAATTATGAATTCTACATATCATCTTCAATCATTATAATGGGTTCACATGTGGTTAATTATTGTTACCCTGTAAGATTTTACAAAATATTTAAGATTTCATTGCCGTCATCTATATTGCAATTTATACGGTCTCTTAAAGCAATATCTAAATCTGTATAGTGATATGAAGAATTGCTAGCATATTTGACTGATGCTATATTCAATTGTAATATGAATTATATAGTGTTGAAAAAAGTTCTTCAGCTACCATGTGCAATTGAGATTATCATGCTAGTTTATGAGTATTTCTGGAACCACAACTGGGACACATACACAAAAGCAAAAGGAGAGGACACTAAGCATTCCCAGGAAACATATTTTGTTATTCAAGAAACTACTATTGCATTGGACTGGTTTCAGAATTGCTTTGTAGATATGCGGTGTTATCTATAAGTAGCCCTATTTCTGAACAAAAAAGGATATTTCTACGGCATAAGAAACAAAGCCAAACCTTTAGTTTAAGTTATGTGGTAGGGGAGAAATGAGGATGTTTCAAAATATCACAGATATTTGAGATAGTGAATTAAAAATACATATCTATTCACCAATAAGGTTTTAAGTTGCCATAAATTATTGATGTTAATTTGTAATTAAGTGACATATTTTGGAACTTTACTTTAAATATGTATAATGGTGCCAAATTTCTATGACTCAATAATATATTCAACAGCTATTTTCAATACAAGTGAAATTCATAAATATTAGGCAAAATATTGACTTAATGAAGAGTGGTCTGTGGAATATTAAGAAATAATTAATATCCAGGAATTAATATATGTGGACAATTATGTGGCAAAGTCTGAACATAAGCAAGATGTTTTGTTTTTAATTTTTTAAGTTTTATTTTGTTGTGGTAAGAACTCAACATAAGATCTACCCTCTTAACTGATTTTAAGAGTACAATACAATAAGCACAATGTTGTACACCAGATCTCTAGACCTTAATTCATCTTGTTTATCTGAAACTTTATACCTGTTGATTTCCAACTCTTCATTTTCTCTTGCCCTCTTCCCCTGACCATCACTGCTCTTCTGCTTCTATGAGGTTGACTATTTTAGATACTCCATGTAAGTGGAATTGTGCAGTATTTGTCCAGTGACTGGCTTGTTTCACTTACCATAATGATCCCCAGGTTCAACCTTGTTGTTGCAAATGGTAGGATTACCTTCTTTTTTAAGGCTACTTGAGTAATATTCTATGGTATGTATATACCACATCTTCTTTATGCATTTATTCATCCATGTGCAAGATATGAATGATTTTAAATGAACCACAAGTTAATATGTGAGATATTTTATTACTCACTTGTGAGATCTATTTTATTGCTTTATTGATATGTATTCATGTTTACTTTTGGAGTTTCTTTTTAAATTAGAAGTTGGGATGAGGGAATTAATTGAGTTTTAAGGATCCTTAACCCATTACCTTATTGAACATAGTTAGACCTAAACTTAATGGAACAAAATGCCTGTGGGGGTTTTGATGACCAAAGAGCCATCAATATATAGAGTAAAAATAGAACCTGTGTCTGAACAACCAACTACATTCAGTAACTTAATGAATATTTATCGAATACCCAACATAACAGTCACTGTTCTAGACACTGGCTTGCAACAGTGAACAAAAACAGAGTCCTGCCTTCAGGGAACTCACATCTAATAATGGGATGGAGCGGGGGTGCGGACACGGATGGAGAACAAACAAATTATATCGATGTTTAAGGAATATGTACAGTGAAGAAAAATCGGAATAGGGGAATAAGGAGTGCTGGTTGGAGGTTGCAGTTTTAAAAAGGATTGTCGGGGAAGGCCTTCCTGAGAAGATGACATTTAGGTCATTAAAGAGGCATGAAAATACACACACACACATTTAAAAAATATAAACTCAAACTTACAGAAAAGTTAAAAGTACAATATGAAGAATTCTTTTTTTCTCTAAACCATTGGACAGTAAGTAGCTGACCTGATATCCATTACCTCCAAATACTTTGGGGCATATTCTTTATGAACAAGGACATTGTCCTGCATAACCACAATATAACCATCAAAATCAAGAAATCACCATTCTTACATTACTACCATCAAATCCACATCAAGTACATAGACCCCATTCAAGCTTCTCCATCTGTCCCAATTATGTCCTTTATTGTAAAAGGATCCAGTTCAGAATCATGGATTGCATTGAGTTGCCTTATCTTTTTCATCTTGGGTCTAGAATAAGCCATCAACCTTTTTTGAAATTTCATGACTCTGACAGTTTTTAATATTATAGATCACTTACTTTGTAAAATGCCTCTCAGTTTGAATTTGCCTGATCTTTCCTCATGAGTACATTCAGATTTTGCATCTCTGGTAAGAATATCATAGAAATAATTCTCTTTTCTTCTCATTGCATTCTATCTAGTGGCTCATGATTTTAATTTGTCCCATTATTGATGCTATTAACTTGAATAACTTAAGGTATAATCTGCCATGTTTCTCCTCTGTGAAGTTATTCCTTTTCTTTTTGTAATTAATACATGTTTTGTGGAGAGGTACTTCAAAATGGTTTCTCATCCTATTTGTCATTAAACTTTTTATTTATTCATTTATTTGGCTGTCTCTATCTATCTATCTATCTATCTATCTATCTATCTATCTATCTATCT